>NC_092334.1:24103500-24409500 GCF_046630445.1 Rutidosis leptorrhynchoides | reverse complement strand
GAATTTGGGTGCCTAGTTATGGGGATTTACGAAGCCTTATTCTAGACAAAGCCCACAAGTCAAGGTATTCGATTCATCCAGGAGCTGGTAAGATGTACCACGACCTCAAGGAGCAATATTGGCGGCCAAACCTTAAGAAGGATATTGCTGTTTACATTGGAAAGTGTTTAACTTGTTCCAAGATAAAAGCCGAACATCAGAGGCCATCCGGGTTACTTCAGTAACCCGAAATCCCGCAATGGAAGTGGGAAGGAATAACGATGGACTTCATCACGAAGCTATCGAAGATGGTAGGAGGATATGATACCATCTTGGTTATTATTGACCGTCTTACCAAATCTGCTCACTTCCTAGCCATGAAGGAAACTGATAAGATGGAGAAACTCGCACAACTATATATAAAGGAAATTGTATCTCGTCACGGTGTACCCTTATTGATTATTTTAGACCGAGATGCCCGTTTCGCTTCTAGATTTTGGTGTTCTTTGCAAGAAGCTTTGGGAACACGTTTGGACATGAGTACCGCAAATCACCTGCAAATCGATGGACAAAGCGAGCACACGATTCAAACCTTGGAGGACATGTTACGAGCTTGTGTTATTGATTTCGGGAAAGCTTGGGAGAAGCATTTGCCTCTGGCCGAATTCTCCTACAACAATAGTTATCATTCGAGCATTAAGGCCGCACCTTTCAAAGCTTTGTATGGCCGCTAGTGCCATTCTCCTATCTGTTGGGCCGAAGTAGGTGAAAAGTAAATCACCGGACCCGAACTCGTCCATGAAACAACCGAGAAGATTGTTCAAATTCAAGTGAGGCTCAAGACTGCCCGTGATCACCAAAAGAGCTATGCTGACCTTAAACGTAAAGATCGCGAATTCCAAGTAGGTGACCGCGTAATGTTGAAAGTCGCAACATGGAAAGGTGTAATCCGTTTCGGAAAGCATGGGATGCTAAATCCGCGATATATTGGTCCTTTTGAAGTCCTGGAGCGTGTTGGACCCGTTGCTTACCATTTGGATCTTTCGACTCAGTTGAGCTCAGTTCATCCCACTTTCCACGTGTCGAATCTAAAGAAATGTCTTGCTGAACCAGAACTTGTCATACCTCTTGAGGAGCTTACAATTGATGACAAACTCCACTTCGTGGAAGAACCTGTTGAATTTATGGACAGTGAGGTCAAAACCTTGAAACGCAACAAGATTTCAATTGTCTAAATCCGTTGGAATGCTAAACGAGGACCCGAGTTTACTTGGGAGCAAGAGGATCAGATGAAGTAGAAATATCCTCACCTCTTCACAACCCTACCGTCTACCTCAGCTTAAAATTTCGGGACGAAATTTTCCTTAACAGGTGGGTAATGTAACGACCTGATTTTTTCGACTTTTATTTGTGCTTTATATTTTCATGAAACTGCGTATTTGTGCGTATTGTATTAGATTATATTCTGGGATCTTATTTCATGTTGATTACTTTCGTTTATATTTTAGAATGTGTTATTAAGTACTTAGTTACTTAACTTGATCCTTGAATGCTTTTATGACCTTTAGTGTCACTTGACGTTTAGAACGAGCTATGTATTTTGGTACACGTTTAACTTTTGTCATAATTGGAATATTATGACTATGTAATACTAATTGTTATTTTCTAATGAGAATTACTTGGCTTTTTAGTTGCTTAATTACGCTTAGTAATTTATTGATGCTCACTAGTTAGTTTTAGTGGACTTTCTACCTTATTGGACTTAAGCCCACCCTACTCTAGCTAATGGACTCTTAAGTTAGCCCAAATTAAATGGATTAATGACCCATTAAGATGTAGGACAAAAACCCATTAAGATGAGCCAATATACTAGCATTTTTGTTAACCATTACCACATATGTTGCATGGGATCCCAACAATAAGCACCACCTTTAGACCAACACTAAGCAAAAAGCAAAAAATTGTCCCCTTGTCCCCCCCATGTACCCACGGCCTAAACCACCCTACCACCACTATATATATCAAGCCTCATTCACCCATTTCACACTTAATCTCATTCTCATTTTACACACACTTACTCTCTAATTCTCTCTAGTCTTTTTCACACTAAAAATTGTAAGTTTTAAATTTTCTTCTTTTTCTTCTCATAATCACGACATCATCATCATCTAAGATCAAGCTTTCTAGCTTTTTGATCTTGTTATATCTTGTAGATTCAAAATTTGATTTGAATCCTTCAAGAACATGAAAGATTCAAGCTTTCTAGCTTTGAATCTTCATTACTTTTGTTGGATCTAAGTTTTCTAGCCTATGATCTCTTTATTTTGTTAAAAAGATCAAAACTTGTGTTTGTGATCTTCATGAAACTTGAAGATCTAACCTTTTGCTTTAAGGATCTTCAAGAACATAAAAGATTCAAGCTTTCTAGCTTTGAATCTTCATTACTTTGATGGATCTAAGATTTATAGCTTAAGATCACTTTGTTTTTGCTAAAAGATCAAAACTTGTGTTTATGATCTTCATGAAACTTGAAGATCTAGCCTTTTGCTTTAAAGATCTTCAAGAACATAAAAGATTCAAGCTTTCTAGCTTTGAAATATCATAATTATTTGTTAAAGGATCCAAGCTATCTAGCTTAGGGTTCCATTACTTTGATTGATCAAATTTATGTCTTGCTTGTTTGATTGAATCAAAGTTTGTAACTTTAATCTTGAATAGAACTTGTATTTGTGTTAAGACTAAGAACATGATGTAACCTTGGTTCATCATTCTTCTAAAACTCTTAAATGAGTTGTATTACTTCTTAGTCTTGACATTGTGTGTTGATGGTTGAAACTTGGTCAAAGTGATGCTAAAACATCAAAGACTTGTACACTTGAAGCTTACACGCATCAAGGATGAGAACCGTGATGAGCATCAAGCACCAAGAAACCCACCGGAGCACTTGTTTACTGTTTTTCGGGGTCTGATCAGACACCTGGGACTTCTGGAAAATTTATTTTCAAATAGTTCGGTTCGAGTAGATGATTTTTCATTTAAGACTCGCCTAAATCCGATATATGGTTAAGGATTTATAGCTTTCCGAAAATCACTACGCCTTCGTAACGACATGCTGAAAATTTTGACCTACTCGCGCTTGAATCGTTGCCATGGTCAAACGACATCGAGTTAGGATCTGAAAATTGGAAACCGGTACGAGGACTTACATTCGGAGTCTTGGCCACTAACCCCGCGTCTTTTCGGTTTGTATAGAGGTCGTAGCAGCTGTCCGAAGTCAGCCTTTTGTTTCGATCTCTATTCTTGTTGAAAACTTACTTTATCTTTTACGAATGATGATGATTATGATGATGATACTTAAGACTTAATTTATTTACTTTAAAACCTTTTGGGACAATATACTGACTTAATAACCTTTGACTTAGGTTGAGGACCTTTCGGACCGACTTACTACTTGCATACTTTTCATATCGACTTTTACCGCATTTATCACTGTGAGTTATAGCTCCCTTTCTACTTTACTATTTTTGGGACTGAGAATACATACGTTTTTTATGTTTTACTTACTTGACACGAGTACTTAAACTTTATATATGTGTGGGTTATATAACGGCATAAACTTTCCCCTTAGCACGGTAACGTTTAACTATTGGTTTTTGAACCGGTAGACGCGAATCTTAGATATGGATCCATAGGGTTTGACATCCCCACTCAGGCCAGTCGCGCTAGCATTGAACGGATGTTTAATACTTCGATAACATACGCACTCGCCAAGTGTACTTTTAGGGGGTAATATATTATTTTTACGTTAAGTTAGTTACCGGGTGCCCATGGATAAGCATATACTTTTCATACTGTTTTGAAAACGAAATCTCGTAGTCTACATTACATTGTTGTTTACAAAAACTATAGCTCACCAACATTCGTGTTGACTTTTTAGCATGTTTTATTCTCAGGTAACTAAGACGCTTATTGCTTCCGCTGTAATAGACTGCTGTGTTAGACTTCCGCTGTATTGTTTAGAGATGTCTCAATCATGGAACTTTTATCTTGCATTCACAACTTATGTTATTTTTAAATAATGTCTTTGTAACGACATTTGTGTCACGTACTTATGTTTATTGTTAGGACCCCAAAGTTGTATAGTGTTAATGTGAAAATAAGCTTAAATGAAGGTTCCTTAGAAGAGGGCTATATAAGGAACCTAAGTAGTCCTAATTAGATAGCCATTGCATTGTAACCGAGTTCTAGAAGCTGTGGAATGTAATTGTACCGATTCTCTCTAATACCGAGTCTCATTCTTACATACCGAATCTCTCTTTATCTTATCATTTCTCTCAATCTCAACATGATCTGACCTATCATTTGGTATCAGAGCTTCCAGGAAGTGGTTCTACATCACTATATCGATCCAGAGATTGTAGATTACAAAATCTGATTACTCTCGGTATTTTGAATCACATTCGGTATCATCGAATTTGATAATCTGACGTTCAGATTCTTGTGATAAGTTCAGCAAAGGTGCATTAGGTATTTTAGAAAGAGTTTCGATCATCATTACAGCTTTTTAACTTCAATTATGGAGAATCAAGTTGATTTTTAGAGTTTGTGGCTAAAACTCTCGGTATTGCTTAATTCAAGCTTGATTCTGGATTTTTGTGAAGATTTAAGGATTCAGTTGTGTTCGTGAGGTGTTAAATCACATTTCTGACGGTTCAATTTCTTCAATTCATTAAGTTTTGAAGATTTGATCAATACTCGGTATCGTAATTGTCATACCGAGTCTGCTTCATTACTTAAATTCATCTTAAGTGTTGCAGATTGTGGTGTGATTATGATTCTATCACATTCGGTTTGATTATACGCAGCTAATTGGTGTGGTTTGAGAAAGGATTCTGTCATATTTCTAAGTTTTAAACTTAGACTCGGTATTGTCAACTGCTACAGTTGACATTCAGTATCCTATACTTTTGGTATCTTTGATATTTTGTGTGATACTAACGTGTTTCCTTGTGCAGCAAGGTTACAGAATCTAATTCAAAAGGATTGAATTGAGTTTGAACTTCAAATTCATACAGAATCTGACTACCGAATCAAATACAGAATCTGAGTTTCTGTATCACTTAATCCATTGTTTTAAGTGGTTACAGGCTACAATTCTTGTGATTACTGAATCTATACTAAATCTGGGTGTGTCTCTTGTATTTCTGATCAGTTTCTTTT
This sequence comes from Rutidosis leptorrhynchoides, assembly GCF_046630445.1. Classification (NCBI taxonomy): domain Eukaryota; kingdom Viridiplantae; phylum Streptophyta; class Magnoliopsida; order Asterales; family Asteraceae; genus Rutidosis; species Rutidosis leptorrhynchoides. The sequence continues at coordinate 24,404,301 of NC_092334.1, read as the reverse complement.
ACAGAATCTGATATACAGAATCTTTACCGAATCTGCTACATTACCGAATCTTCTACAGTACCGAATCTGTTACAGAATCTGACATTCTGATCAGATTATTTTGATTTTTCATCTTAGATTTGTGTAATACAGAATCTTTATCGAATCTACCTCATTTTCAAGATGTCTACTCAAGATACTTTGATCATTGGATCAGATTCCCGTCCTCCAGTGTTGTTTGATGGCAAATACACTCAGTGGCTTCACCGTATCACTCAGTACATAGACTATAAGGGTGAGAAAGCAAATCACATTTGGGCTTCTCTGAGAGATGGTCCAGTTGTTGATTATCATCCGGATACTGGTATGCCAATTCCAGTCTATGAACTTTCTGGTGATAAGCGTGAGAGAGCTCAGAGTGACATAGAGGCAAAGAATATTGTTATGCAAGCTATCCCGTATGAATTGTTTGAAAATGTTGATAGCAACACAACAGCAAAAGATATATGGGATGAGATCAAACGACAGCAAGAAGGTTATGACAAGTCAGACGTTACTAAATTGAATAAGGCTCTGGGATTCTATGAAAATTTCAAGCAGGAAACTGATGAACCACTCAAGGATACCTATCGTCATTTCAATGGTGTTCTCAATGAGTTGAAAAGGTGCAAGATCATAAAAGTAAATGCTGAAGTCAACATGAAGTTTCTCAAAAAGCTCAATGCTGATTGGCTTCCTTATGGAACCATTGTTCGATCTACTAAAGAGATTGACAAGTTGACTATTCATGAGCTTGTTAGAGTTCTTATGCATTACCAACCTGAAGTGTCTAAACTTCAAGAAGGAAGGAAAGAGTCTTCTCCGGGCGATCCACTTGCCCTAATTGCCAAAAAGAAGAGCAAAGCGTTGACGTCTTCCAAAAGCTTGTTCAAGAAAGTGTTTGTTAAAGAATCAACTGATTCAGAAGATTTAAATCATTCTGATGTTGATGATTCTCACCTTGAATTAGTCAAGATGGCAGCCATGTTCACAAAAGCCTTGAACAAACACAAGTTTAAAGGTAAATCAAGCAATCAACACAAAAACTCGTCATCTTCCTCGTACTACAAGAAAGCTGATCAATCTAAACAACAACGTGCTGATGATTCCAAGAAGGAAGATTCAATTTGTTTCAATTGTGGCAAAGCTGGCCATTACTCTCGTGAGTGCAAGATGCCTAAGAAGAAGGACGCAGCTTACTACAAGAAGAAAATGTTGATGGCTAAGATTGTGGAAACTGGGGGAGAGCTAAAACCGGTTGATGATACTTGGTTTAACTGGACTGACGATTCAGATTCAGAGGTGGAACATGCAAATGTTTGCAAGGTGACAAAGCTCATCAAAGCTAAGGAAGCAATGGAGAATTCTGACTCAACATCCGATGATGATGAGGTACAATCATCTGAAATCTCACCTGATTTTATAAAAATGCAAAATGACTTGATGGAGAATCTGGTCTCAATGTCAAAAGAAGTCAAAGGCTTAAAATCTAAAAACAAGGTTTTAAAAGATAAAATCAAAATGATTGAGACCAGACCTTCCTCATCCAAATTGCAAATGGATGTGCAACAATTGACTCTCCAACTCAACTCTAAGGAAACTGAGTTGGAAGATCTGAAAAAGACAATTCATCCAATTAAAGTTAAAAGAACTGATTATCGTTTAAAATCGGAACGACTTGCAGAAAAAGTTAAATTTTTAGGAAAAGATCTTTCTGATTTGAAAAACCAATATGAACCCACACTTTCAAAACTAAACAAGAAAATCGTTCAATTGGAGAACACCATAATTGAAAAGAACACTGAAATTTCTTTATTGTCAAAAGAATCTTTTCAAATGAAAGCACAACTTGCTCGATATGAGGAAAAACTCTATCGAACAGAGCAATCCAAAGCTATCATGGATATGGAACTTTTAAAACAAATGATTTTCATGAATAGACCAAAAACGATTCATGGTGAAAAGTGGGGGTTGGGTAATGAAGATCCGAAAATTTTGGAAGATGCTTCCAAAAAGATTCCAGGATTATATCATTCTGATTATTTTCAAGTCGGTTTACCATCGCATTTTGTACATGCTTCTGATGCTGATTTTGATGATATTATTGTAAATCGTAAATCTAGGAAATACCATCAAATTAGATTAATGTATGAAAAAATCAATGCTAAGATAGGTAAATCGAATCCTGATTTCTTGAAAAATCTTGTTGAAACTGAAAAGAACATGCAACGTGAAGATTATGTGCCTAAGCGTAGACTGGTTTATATCCCAACACTCATGCTAGAGAAATACATTTTAATGCTTGAGAATGAAGTGTTTAACAAACCTAGTTCTAGCATTACTGCAATAGATGAGGTGTTTGATGAACCAATTTTTGATGTGAAACCAATTCTACCAACTTTACCTGCATGTCCAGATGATGTTTTCCGTGAAGACCTAGCACATGAACTAACTGTCTTCTTTGAGACAGATTCTTTAGGTCAAAATTCTTTAGATGAAAAAGTAGAACCTCAGGATGAACCGAACATTGAACCTTTGATAGATTTTGAAAGTCAACTTGATCCTTTGCATGATTATTACTTGCATTTGCCTGCTGTACGTAATTTGAATCGTATAGTAGCTCAACTTGAACAGGAGAATATTGACTTGCAACTTAAGTGCCAATCATTAGAACAAATGCTTGCTTTGTGTGATAAATTGCCTTCACTGCCTAAGAAAGAATGTACTTATGCTTTTAAGGAGGGTGAAGTGATAGTTTCTGCTGAAGAATTATGTCTTGAGATTAAAAGCTTAAAACAAAAGATAATTCAAATGAAACAGGCTAACACACTTAAGCAAACGTCTAATGTTACAACCAATGGGCTTGAATGTACTGGTGGGATTACTAAGAAGGGGAAGGGAACAACAACATCTAAGGATGTAAAACCCATTACTATTCTTAAAAATCCTCTACGTTCTCAATTTGGCAATCATGGTTCGAAAGTTGTTTCTACAACTCAGTATATTGTTAAAAAGGTTCATTCTCCAAATGGTTCTGTGTTAACTGAAAAGATTCCTACGATTCCTATGACAAAAACTTCAAAAGAGAGTCTTTTAAAGAAATTAGTTAAGTCCACAACACACACAAGTTCTAAACCTGATTTAAGTGAGTATGATGTAAAAGAACGTACAATCAAATTGGAAATTCTGCAAAATCAGTCATCTCATGTGTCAACTGAAAAGTTTGGACGTCTAACTAACAAAGGTGTTTTTCGTGTCACATGTCATAATCCAAACTTGAATTAAAAATCTGTATGGGTTCCTAAGTCCACGACTAAGAAAGTAGCAACCAAACCAACGCAATCTGCTAGTCGGCCTAGGAAATCATCTCATGTTTTTCAATTTTTGTCTGTGAACAAAACATCTACTTGGAATAAATTGTGTGTTAAGACTTCTGATAACGATGTAAAGATTGATATTGCGTATGATGCTTCATGTAATGTGGTTTTAAATGATGATTTATTGTCTAAACTGCATGATGCTTTACTTGATTATTTCATCATTGATCCAAAGTTTGTTGTTAATCCAAAGTTTATTGTTGGTACTAACCGAAAAGGACCCAAAAAACTTTGGGTACCTAAACTCTAGGAAATTCACATTTACAGGGTTTCGACGTCTGTGTTTGGTATATCGATTCCGGTTGTTCTCGACACATGACGGGCGATAAATCCTTGCTTGTCAACTTCATTGACAAATTCCTAGGAACGGTTACATTCGGAAATGATGAGATTGCAACAATAACGGGTTACGGAGATTTTGTGCAAAATGGCATAACAATCAAACGGGTTTCATATGTTGAGGGTTTGGGGTGCAGTTTATTTTGTGTGAGCCAATTCTGCGATGGAGATCTCAAAGTTTTGTTTGAACGTTGACAATGCTCGGTGCAATCCACAGAAGGGAATGATCTTCTTGTTGGTAAACATTGTGCTTCACTATATACTATTGACCTCAATGATGCACCATCACATGCAACCATGTGTTTGGCCACTCGTTCTACCAAAGAAAATTCATGGTTATGGCATCATCGGATGTCACACCTGAATTACAAGGGTATCAATCGACTAGTCTCTAAAGATTTAGTTGATGGTATTCCAACCTTTCAATATGATAAGCATCATGTGTGTCCATCATGTGCGATGGGTAAGCTGAAACGGACTAATCATCCGATTAAGCAAAACCCCAGTACTTCATCGTCTTTGCAATTATTGCATATGGACTTATGTGGACCCATGCGTATTTCTAGCCTCGGTGGCAAGAAACATGTGCTTGTCATTTTTGATTACTATACCCGGTTTACATGGATTTTTCTTTTGCTAACTAAGTCAGAAACCCCCGCCATTATCATTGAATTCATTAAAAAGATTCAATGCTCTTTTAACAAACATGTTAAGAGCATCATAACTGATAATGGGACGGAATTTAAGAATGACCTGCTTGATAGTTATTTGAAAGACAAAGGCATTGAACATCAGTTCTCTGCTACTCGGACCCCCCAACAAAATGGAGTAGTCGAACGACGTAATCGTACGTTGTGCGAAGCAGCACGAACGATGCTTACCTACTCCAAATTACCTCCAAAAATGTGGGGGGGAGGCCATTTCAACTGCATGCTATACCCAAAATCATTGTATTGTAAACAAACGTTTTAATAAAACTCCATATGAGTTATTATATGGTAGACGCCCGAATGTCAAATATTTCCGTGTTTTTGGTTGTATATGCTATGTGCTTAACAATTTTGACAGCCTCGGAAAGTTTGATCCTCATGGCGATCAGGCCATATTTCTTGGTTATTCCTCGAACAAAGTTGCTTATCGTGTTTATCATAAGCGGACAAAGATGATTAAAGAGAGCATTAACGTCAAGTTCGATGAATTTTCGGGAATGGCTTTTGAACAACTCAGTTCAAAACCCGATCCTAACCTGGCTACTACTTCTTCCGCGCAAAACTCAATTTTCTCGAAGAAGGGTCTTCCTACGATTACATCAGAGGAACTGGATATCTTGTTTGATAGTCTTTATACTCCTCAACGGGATTCAAATGTTCAAGCCGTACCGGTTACACCATCACAGTCAACTACTGTGGAGACTCTTCAAAGTCTTTTTGATGAAGATTCAACACCAACTGATTCACCTGTTGCTTCTTCATCCTCCCTCCAACCTCCTGTTACTGATAATCTTGAACCAATTCAAGATTCATCAGTTGATACAACTCCAGCTGTTTCTCCAGATACTCTATTGAATCCATTAGATAATATTACATCAGATCAAGCAGATCAAGGCTCAACGTCAACAACGGTTGATGTTTCAATGGATACCACTGATGTACAACCTCTTCCACACACCCGATGGACTAAAAGTCATCCGATAGATCTTATTATTGGTGACGCATCTGCTCCAGTGTCAACTCGAAGGGCTACTCAGAATATGTGTCTATTCACAGCCTTTCTTAGTAAGATTGTACCAACAACGGTTGCTCAAGCTTTACTAGATCCATACTGGGTAGTTGCAATGCAAGACGAGATCAATCAATTTGAACGATTGAAAGTATGGCGATTAGTTCCAAGACTAACGGGTCAACGACTAATAGGGGTAAAGTGGATTTTCAAGAACAAGAAAGATTCTGATGGAATTGTGGTTCGAAGTAAGGCACGTCTTGTGGCCAAAGGATATCGACAACAAGAAGGCATTGATTATGACGAAATGTTTGCTCCGGTTGCTAGGATTGAGGCAATTCGTCTTTTCCTTGCATTTGCTTCTCATATGAAGTTCAAGGTGTTTCAAATGGATGTCAAAACTGCTTTTCTGAATGGTTATCTTCAAAAGGAAGTCTATGTTGATCAACCAGAGGGCTTTGTCGATCCCATTCATCCAAACCACGTTTACTACTTGGAGAAAGCTTTATACGGTCTGAAGCAAGCACCGTGTGCATGGTACGAGACCTTAACAAAGTATTTGCTGGACAATGGCTTCTCTCATGGAATGATTGATACAACGCTATTCATCCATAAAAACCACGGTCACATTCTCTTGGTTCAAATTTACGTTGATGATATTATTTTTGGTTCTACGTCCCCGGCATTATGCAAAGAATTTGGTGACCTTATGGCCAGCAAATTCGAAATGAGCATGCTTGACCAGTTAACTTTCTTCTTAGGGTTACAAGTAAAACAATTACCAAATGGGATTTTTATCAGTCAAACAAAGTATATCAATGATATGCTAAAACGTTTTAAAATGACTGCTTTAAAACCAATGATAACCCCAATGAGGACTTTACTGGATGCTGATACTAATGGGGAACCCTTTGATATTATGCTTTATCGAAGCATGGTTGGTTCTTTAATGTATGTGACTGTAAGTCGACCAGACATTACACTTGCCGTAACTGTCTGTGCCCGCTTTCAGTCTAACCCTAAGAAATCTCACTACAAAGCAGTTGTTAGGATTTTTCAATACCTTAAAGGTACACCTAACCTTGGGATCTGGTATCTCAATGATGCGGATCATGGTGGTTGCCATGTTGATAGAAAAAGCACATCTGGATCAATTCAGATGTTGGGGAATAGGCTAGTTGGTTGGTCATCCAAAAAGCAGAACTGTGTGTCTTTATCAACAGCTGAGTCTGAGTACATTGCTGCAGCTCACTGTTGTTCACAAGTTTTGTGGATGCAAACTCAACTTTTGGACTATGGCTTTAAGATTTCTAAGACCCCGATCTATTGTGATTCACAAAGTGCTATTGCTATAACAAGCAACCCGGTTCAACATTCTAAAACTAAACACATAGATATTCGTTATCATTTCATTAAGGACCATGTAGAGAAAGGGGATGTAGAGTTATACTTTGTGCCTACTAAAGTGCAATTAGCTGACATGTTCACTAAACCTTTAGATGAACTTAGGCTAAAATTCTTGATCAAAGCGATTGGCATGGTAGAGTATAGTGCTTGATATTCCTTAGATATGGTGGGACTTATTTTTGGAATCTTGTGTTTAGGGGGAGTAGATACTTTCTAGGGGGAGCAACTAAGTTTCAGTGCTTTAGATAATTTTTCTTTAAGGGACTGCCTTTAGATTAATGATAACTTCCTAGGTACATTTGTTCAATAGTTACGCAAGGGGGAGGTAACTCATTGATATCCTATTTCAAGGGGGAGTTAATTCATTTTCGTGGGAACATAATCAAAATGCTGATTTACTTTCTTGTATATCACATTTTGAGGGGGAGAAAAAAAGGAGAAAATGAGAAAATTATTCAAAAATATTGTTTTTCAAAAGTGAATTCAAAATTTCTTTGTTTTTATCTGAAATAATTCACTATGGCTTGTATACATCTCAGTATGCAACCCGTGTCAACAATTGGTATACTGAAGATTTGTACTTTGTATAAAATTCAAAGTTCTTTTAAGTACAAATCTTATTTTGAAAAATTCATAAAAATTGGAAAAGATAAAATCTAAAAATATTTAAATTTTACTGAATAAATGCTATTTTTAGCATTTTACCGAGTCTGACAACCAACTGTACAGATTCGGTAAGTTCAAAGTTTTCAAAAAATTGTCTCAGAATTGTTTTTCATGAAAAGATTGAAATGGATTTCAAGAGGAAAAATCAATTTGTCAAGATTTGGAGTTAAATTGTTAATGTTTTGAAAAATTGGACTGAATTCGGTATATTAGGCCCATTCTGTAAAGCCCATTCGGTATTTTACCTTCGGTATCTATAAAAGGAGAGTCAAAGTGAAACATTACTCTTACTTTTATTAATTACCTACCGAGTCTGTTGATTATACCGAATCTGCCTAATTCTACCGAGTCCGTCATTCTGTTTCTTCAAATTCTTGGTAATTGTTCATTTTAATCAATGTTTAAGATATATAATTGTAGATCTGAGATAATTATGTTTTTATCAACCAGAAAAGTTCAAAATAACTGGATTATGACTTTTAATTTTTGAAATCTTGTTGATGATACCGAGTCTGAGTCGATTTCAATTAATCTTTGATTAAACTCAATTGATTTGGAAAATCAACATGAAATCTTGTCTAATCTGAGTTAAATTGACTGATCTATCATTTGACCGAGCCTGATTACATGTTTAATTGCTTATTTGATGGATTCTGTATCTACCGAATGTGTTCTTATCCTGATACCGAATTTGTTCATACAATTAACATGTTAATATGATTGTAATTGAATGGTTGATTGATCATGGTTGTGAAATTACATGATATGTGATAGAATATGCATGTTTGAGTGACTTTCTGTTAATTGTTGAAGATACCGAATCTGGTTTTCCTTCTTGATACCGAGTCTGAAATTTGGTACCTTGAAATTTTCTGATTTTTATCTTCAAACACTTAACATGTTTATTCTATATTTTTCAGATATGAAAACTCAAGCTTATTTGGTTACAGAATCTAAAGGTTTCATAACTACCGAATCTGCTTGAATTGTGCTGAAATTGACTAAGTATTGTTCTGATTCTTTGTGTTATATAACTGACTTTGCATGATGATTTTGTACTAAGATGAATATCATATGAATGTCATGGTTGTCAATTATTTGTTCATATTTGAGAATAAAAGACTTTTATGTTTTTTAAAAACCATAAAAATCTTAAAATTTAAAAATATAAAAAGAATTTCAAAGGCAAATAAGAATAGAGATATATGATTTTTGTTAAATATCTTGTGGTCTTCTATTTCTTATTTATACAGCTAAATGGCGAACAATCACTTTATCAACTCTGAAACCAATATTCCCTGCAAATATTGGACTGCAATTCTAGAGAGGCGTACTTTATGGTCTGCTCTGAGCTCCACAGTTAGTGTGCCAGAAACAGACTTGGATATTCTTAACAGATCAATCAGATTTGTGGAGGCCACACAACCAAATGCTACTAATCCACAGGGCGAACCAGCCAGATTTGAATTTAGGCTGAGGGGAGTACAAGGATTAAGGAGTATCACAAAAGCAGACTTCAGGAGGATATTCAAACTTCCTCTTGTACAGAATGCTCATGTTTTTCCTGCTACTCAGCAAATGATGACTTCTATCTTTGATCTTGGTTATGTTGGAGCTACCAATGTTTCACCAGCTAAGTTTCAGAAGAAATATCTGCACTCAAGGTGGTATGTGATCTTCTCAATCATCAACAGATGCTTGTTGATGACAAGAAGTAGATCTGATAGCTTAACTGTGCCGATGCTCAAACTTTTCTACTCATTCACAAGAGTAGAGAATCCTGATTATGCAGAACTTATATGGGATTTGGTTCAGGCACAGGTTGAAAATCCAAGGGGTTCATACATCCCTTGCGAAAGGTTTTTCTGTATCTTTATCCATGATGCTATCAATGCTTGCAGAAATGCAAATATCTTTGTACCAGGTACACATGGATTACAGATGAAAAGGTTTGGAGAGCTGAAGATGAACACCCCTATGGTGTCTGATAATCAATTCACTGCGCCAATTCCAAATTGGCTAGTGAGGCTAGCTGAACCCCAAGACGCTCGTATGCGTTCTTATTTTCAGGCTGTAGGAATACCTCTTCTGAACCCGGTACAACAAGAACAAGTTGAACCTGCCGTGGTTCCAGTCCCAGAGGTTGTAGAGGAACCTGTAGTTCAACCACCCGGGCCAGCTAATCCTCCACTTAGGGTGAACCTCAAACGATCTAGGGTGGCACACCAAGCTCAACCCGTGAGGATTAAGGAATCTAGTCCAACTAGGATTGAACCAACCCTTTCCACAACACCCGAAGTAAGCAGTGACACTTCAGCAACAGCATCTGAATCATCTCCTGAACATTCTCCTAAGAGAACTCGATACATGCCTGATGAGATGATTCAGACTCCGCCAACCCAACGAGTAACTAGATCTAGGACTTCGACACCCATCGTCTGCCAAACAGTTACTCTAACCAGTGGTGATACGGACCAAGACCTAGAGCCAATTAGGTCACCCTCGCCCATCTCCGCATCACATTCAAGAATAACAGTAAGCCCTAGACTAAATGAAGCGCAAGCTTCGGTAGGCAAGAGATCTAAACGCACGGATGGTAAAACGACCACTAAGCCCATCCAATCTAAACAGGACTTAATAATAAATCCTACAAAGCAAGGTGCTTCGGAATCTAAGGAAGTAAAGTCTTCCTCTGCAGTAAAGTCTGCGTTGACTCAATCGATTGAGCAAACTCAATCATTGAAGTCCAGAACAGCCGAAAGGGAGCCGAAAAATCTTGAAAAGGCACCCTGCGTATCGGCTGGAAATCCTCCTGTACCTCAACGTACAACAGGGTCTCAAGGTCCGGCTTATATTGATGAGGAAGATCTGCCGCGTCCCATGGAAACGAGTCAACATGACAATCCTTCGGGATATTTATCAGACTTCCAGCAGACTGTTCCCTTGGTTCATGAAAGTGATCCATTGGTTCAAACCACTTCTCTTCCGGATTCTGAATCTCAGGGTCTGTGTGGCGACCCAACCAAAATCGTCATTGACGGCGTCACTATCTGAGGTCCCGAAACGTGGTCGTAGTCCCTATATGAGACTCGTTTGACCAAAATTATGTCGCATTCTTTTGAAACGTATCATGCTTGCAAAGTTTAGTTTACAAAACCGTTCGACAACAATTTTAAGTTTGCAAAAGTATAAATTATAAATGAGGTAACTTGCGACATAATTAGTTTAAAATCGCGGTTGCTATAAATAGCGTAAGTATGTAAACAATATGTTTGAATCCAAAGGTGCTATCACTAGCGTATGTATGTATGTATACTTGACCCCAAGCAAGAAATCAGAGTGTATGCATACATGCTTGACTCCAAGCAAGTATGAGTGTACGCGGAAGCATGTATCAAATATCCAAGTATGAACCTGAGAAACATATAGAAAACTGTCAATGAAAAACGTTGGTGAAATCATAGGTGTTTTAGTGAACGTTGTATTTGAACCACAAGATTTAGTATAAGATGATTATCAAAATCATTTGCATTCCAAAGTTGTTGTTTGTATCCCGGGCACCCAATTATCAAACTTAACTATTTTGCACCCTTTGCGTAGTGTTAGAACATACATTAGACCCGAAAATATATTTCATCCGCTAACGGTAGCGAACCGTCCGAATGAGGCTCGTCAAGCCCATGTGATCACATAATATAAGTTCACGTTTACACCCTGCAAGTGTAACTAATGATAATTGAATTGAGGCTTTTTATTCAAACCCGTACGTGGAATGTTCGTTTTCGTACTTGTGTTCAATGGATAAAAGTATGATACGTATGTTTCTCATCCCATAGTTTAAAGCATAAAAGTTGTTTGAAAGATGGGACTATGATCTCACCTCGAGTGCACGAGTATAAAAGTACTTCACAAAGTAAACGTGTGCATGATAGTTGCTTAGGCTTGACCTAAACAAATAAGTTGTAATAATTAACCGGTTACGACACAAGGTCGGGTGAAATGTGTTCAATTAGTCCTATGGCTCGTTACGACTCGATTATGTAGCATGTGAATCAATTTGTCAAGTTTCATGCAAGATACAAGTATAGAAACAAGTTAGGAAGATTGCACAATCATTTGGTTAAGTTTGACAAAAAGTCGAACTTCGGTCGGTCAAAGCCAACGAAAAGTCAACACGTTCGGGTCGGGTCCCGAACTATTTTTCTGAGGTTTTTAATCATATATGAGCATGTTAGAACAAGTTACATGTGAATCGGAGGTGCGTAGCATAGCAAATATTATTCAAAAATCGACAAAGTTGGACAGACCACTTTGGCGCGCCGCACGGGTATATGGCGCGCCGCGCCATTACCTGTGCAGAGAATTCTGGCAGTTTTCACACTCAAGCTCGAATCCAACTTCAAATACCCATAAATCCTAAACCGTAAACATCCAAAACAAGTATCTTATATCGTTGGAAATGTATTTTGACAAGGAATACGACTAACCACTTTTCATCAAGCAAAAACATCATTTACAATAGCCGAAATCTCGTCAAGTGGTCATTAAATGTTCAAAACCATCGTTTCAAGTTTACAAAACGCATTTTAAGATTCGGGAATGCAATTCACACATATGATATGCCGTTTTGAAGGTAATGAAACATACAATACAACTAATCACTAACTAATAACATTTCATGGCATTTAAAGCATCAAAATTTCCTTTTAGAGTTCATCAAACCCTAATCAAGAATCACAAAACCAATAATCATGTTAATGATGTTTTTCCAAATCAACCTACACATCAAATTGATGCTAAAGATGCTAGTAACACTTTTAAAACATAAACTCTAACAATTTAACAACATTAGCTCATCCAAAATTAAGGATTAAGCACACCCATTTCAAATGTTCAAACTAGTTACTCAAAACAACGAATCGAGCAAACAAAACATATATTCATGTTATACACGAGCCATAGACACTAACTAACACCATTTCAAGTCAAAAACACGAATTTAGAGAAATCTAGAGTTTTTAGAAACTTTACCCCAAGCTATGAAATTGGTACCAAATCGAAGAGGATGAAGAGAGGATCACGAAAATGTAATTTGTTTTGATGTTTGCTTCTCCAATCGGATTTAGATGATGAATTTGTGAGTTGGGTGTTTATGGTTCAAAAATGGAAGAGAGAAAGGAGGTAGAAGGAGAAGAGGAAAAAATGAATGGATGAGATGGGGAGGTGGTGACTAGTCACCAAACATTTGGCCAAATGCCAAGATTAGTCCCTCAAGTTTGTTGTCGGGTGCGGGAGTTAACCAAACGAATATTTTAAAAACGCTCGAGTAAACGAGTGATGTTATAATTAAATAACGGGAAAATTAAGAACGTTGGTCAACGGAAACTACGAATTTAAATAACGAAAGGTATTATTTAAAAAAAAGATAGTGTTAAAAATAAATTTAACGGAAAAAAGTGGGATGTTACATTACCTACACCTTAAAAGAAATTTCGTCCCGAAATTTAGTTGGAAGTAGTAGTCGTTGTTTCTTCCTCAAGATCTTGCGTTGTCGGTTCTATGAATAAGTGAAGGTACTCCCTCGGGTATTTCAACGAACTTCGACAGTCGCGATTTTACGTTGGTTTTAAAGTTGGTTCCACGATTTATAGTTTCAACCGGTCCTCCTTGGAAGTGAGGTTTATCGTTGATAGTAAGTTCATCGAAGAGGATAACAAGTTCTTGTCTCGCAAGACACGCCTTTAAGTTTGATACACAGAATGTAGAATGAACGGAATTTGTTTGAGTCGGAAGTTCGAAGCGGTAAGCAACGGGCACAACACACCCCAAAATTTCAAAAGGACTAAAAATATCGCGGATGTTACTTTCTACGTTTCCGAAACAGACTACACCTTTTCAAGGTGCGACTTTTAACGTTACGTGGTTTCCCACTTGGAATTCGAGAGGTTTACGTTTAACCCTTGTATGGCTCTTTTGGCGACTACGGGCCGTCTTGAGCCTTTCCTGGAATTGAAAAATTTTCCGGTTGTTTCATGAATGAGTTCGGGTCCGGTGGTTCGCTTGTCACCTACTTCGGTTCAACAATTTAAGAAAATGACATTCACGGCTATACGGGTCCTCGAAAAGTGTGACGTTAATACTCGAATGAAAATTATTGTAGTAAGAGAATTTGACTAAAGGCAAGTACTTTTCTCAAGTAAATTTGAAGTCGATAACACAAACTCGTATTATGGTTTCCAAAGTTTGAATCATATGTTTGCTCGGTCCGTCGGGTTGTGGTTGATGTGTTGTACTCATGTTTAAGCGTGGTCCCGAGGCTTTTTGTAAGGCACTCCGAAATCTAGAAGTGAAATGAGAATCTCGATCCAAAACGAGGTACATTTCTTTAAGGTATATTTGAAAAAGTTTGTTAGGACTTGAAAACGTTAGATAGAACAAGTTTCTCAAGAAATTCGCGCCGCGGAAGATTTATCGATTTTCGAAAATGTTCGTTAGGACTATTCACCCTCGTGGCGAATGCTTGTATAGTGTGAAGAGTCTCTCTCTCCATTGAGAATTTAGGTAGAAGGTTTCTTTATACGAAAGTACGAGTGTAATGCGGGAGAAGTTTCCGCCTCGATATGAGCATAACAAGCATATCGTAGTTCGTCGATAAAACTGTGCGAAAACGAGATAGTATACACGTGTAACATATGTTTGAAAATGAAAGAATTTGTCATTCCTTCGGAAGCATGGGTATGGTTCGAAAATAATCGAAGATGTGTCCCTGGTATGGTTGTTATCAACATTCTCAGAGTTTTTGGATATTCAAACAAGATAAATGAAGTCATGTACATGGCACATGGTGGTGATTAGGTTGATCGAGTCCAATCACCATCAAGATTCATTAGAACTTTGGTATGGCTTACCGTAATATAACCACGTTGATCGAGTGTCGTTATATTACGCTAAATCATACCTCCATTCCCACATCACTCCATAACATCAAGTTCGTGTAACTGTGAAGATCTAGAATGAACAAAGTGTAACGACGTCTCAAACGTGACTCGTATTAAATCGAAAGAATTTCTGCAACTCTAAAGAAGCGTTCCCCGAGGGAAGTGTATAAATGTTTGTTCACGTCAATGCGGTTCGAGTCAGACAATAATGTATTCAGGTATGAAAAGAGTAACGAGTCATGATAACGAGTAGCACGCAACCGTAGTGATAAATGTTGATGACGATACTCACCTAGAGTAGTGATGGTAGTAACACCAAAAAGTAGATAGTAAGAAACACCAGTGGGAAACCGATAGTAAGTTGAAACGGTGGCAAATAACAATCCGGGAGACAGAGTTCCCGAACAAGTGTGACTAATGAAGTCGTCGTCATCCATACGTGTATGAATCTTGAATTTACGTGTGTTACCAGAAAGTGGCAGAATACGGATTCATATGATGAAAGCTTGGTACCATCAAGAAGTTTGCCTAAGAATGATTCAAGTATAATGCACAAGTAGTCAAGTAAGTGTTATCTATAGCAAATGTATGTCAGAATGCAATGACTAACTATCCAGTTGTAGTCTAGATTCACTAATGCGTCCCAACGACTCTGTCAGACACACTAATGCACATCCTAGTTCCCTACAACCAACGCTCTGATACCATCTGTGGCGACCCGACCAAAATCATCATTGACGGCGTCACTATCTGAGGTCCCGAAACGTGGTCGTAGTCCCTATATGAGACTCGTTTGACCAAAATTATGTCGCATTCTTTTGAAACGTATCATGCTTGCAAAGTTTAGTTTACAAAACCGTTCGACAACAATTTTAAGTTTGCAAAAGTATAAATTATAAATGAGGTAACTTGCGACATAATTAGTTTAAAATCGCGGTTGCTATAAATAGCGTAAGTATGTAAACAATATGTTTGAATCCAAAGGTGCTATCACTAGCGTATGTATGTATGTATGCTTGTCCCCAAGCAAGAAATCAGAGTGTATGCATGCATTCTTGACTCCAAGCAAGTATGAGTGTACGCGGAAGCATGTATCAAATAGCCAAGTATGAACCTGAGAAACATATAGAAAACTGTCAACGAAAAAAGTTGGTGAAATCATAGGTGTTTTAGTAAACTTTGTATTTGAACCACAAGATTTAGTATAAGATGATTATCAAAATCATTTGCATTCCAAAGTTGTTGTTTGTATCCCGGGCAGCCAATTATCAAACTTAACTGTTTTGCACCCTTTGCGTAGTGTTAGAACATACACTAGACCCGAAAATATATTTCATCCGCTAACGGTAGCGAACCGTCCGAATGAGGCTCGTCAAGCCCATGTGATCACATAATATAAGTTCATGTTTACACCCTGCAAGTGTAACTAATGATAATTGAATTGAGGCTTTTTGTTCAAACCCGTACGTGGAATGTTCGTTTTCGTACTTGTGTTCAATGGATAAAAGTATGATACGTATGTTTCTCATCCCATAGTTTAAAGCATAAAAGTTGTTTGAAAGATGGGACTATGATCTCACCTCGAGTGCACGAGTATAAAAGTACTTCACAAAGTAAACGTGTGCATGATAGTTGCTTAGCCTTGACCTAAACAAATAAGTTGTATCAATTAACCGGTTGCGACACAAGGTCGGGTGAAATGTGTTCAATTAGTCCTATGGCTCGTTACGACTCGATTATGTAGCATGTGAATCAATTTGTCAAGTTTCATGCAAGATACAAGTATAGAAACAAGTTAGGAAGATTGCACAATCATTTGGTTAAGTTTGACAAAAAGTCGAACTTCGGTCGGTCAAAGCCAACGAAAAGTCAACACGTTCGGGTCGGGTCCCGAACTATTTTTCTGAGGTTTTTAATCATATATGAGCATGTTAGAACAAGTTACATGTGAATCGGAGGTGCGTAGCATAGCAAACATTATTCAAAAATCGACAAAGTTGGACAGACCACTTTGGCGCGCCGCGCGGGTATATGGCGCGCCGCGCCATTACCTGTGCAGAAAATTCTGGCAGTTTTCACACTCAAGCACGAATCCAACTTCAAATACCCATAAATCCTAAGCCGTAAACATCCAAAACAAGTATCTTATATCGTTGGAAAGGTATTTTGACAAGGAATAAAACTAACCACTTTTCATCAAGCAAAAACATCATTTACAATAGCCGAAATCTCATAAAGTGGTCATTAAATGTTCAAAACCATCGTTTCAAGTTTACAAAACGCATTTTAAGATTCGGGAATGCAATTCACACATATGATATGCCGTTTTGAAGGTAATGAAACATACAATACAACTAATCACTAACTAATAACATTTCATGGCATTCAAAGCATCAAAATTTCCTTTTAGAGTTCATCAAACCCTAATCAAGAATCACAAAACCAATAATCATGTTAATGATGTTTTTCCAAATCAACCTACACATCAAATTGATGCTAAAGATGCTAGTAACACTTTTAAAACATAAACTCTAACAATTTAACAACATTAACTCATACAAAATTAAGGATTAAGCACACCCATTTCAAAT
This sequence comes from Rutidosis leptorrhynchoides, assembly GCF_046630445.1. Classification (NCBI taxonomy): domain Eukaryota; kingdom Viridiplantae; phylum Streptophyta; class Magnoliopsida; order Asterales; family Asteraceae; genus Rutidosis; species Rutidosis leptorrhynchoides. Next base: position 24,387,246 of record NC_092334.1, on the reverse strand, counting down.
GTTCAAACTAGTTACTCAAAATAACGAATCGAGCAAACAAAACATATATTCATGTTATTCACGAGCCATAGACACTAACTAACACCATTTCAAGTCAAAAACACGAATTTAGAGAAATCTAGAGTTTTTAGAAACTTTACCCCAAGCTATGAAATTGGTACCAAATCGAAGAAGATGAAGAGAGGATCACGAAAATGTAATTTGTTTTGATGTTTGCTTTTCCAATCGGATTTAGATGATGAATTTGTGAGTTGGGTGTTTATGGTTCAAAAATGGAAGAGAGAAAGGAGGTAGAAGGAGAAGAGGAAAAAATGAATGGATGAGATGGGGAGGTGGTGACTAGTCACCAAACATTTGGCCAAATGCCAAGATTAGTCCCTCAAGTTTGTTGTCGGGTGCGGGAGTTAACCAAACGAATATTTTAAAAATGCTCGAGTAAACGAGTGATGTTATAATTAAATAACGGGAAAATTAAGAACGTTGGTCAACGGAAACTACGAATTTAAATAACGAAAGGTATTATTTAAAAAAAAAAGATAGCGTTAAAAATAAATTTAACGGAAAAACGCGGGATGTTACAGTCTGGAGGAAGAGTCTTTAACTGAAAGAGATGTGCCACCTCATGGTATATCAATGATTTCAGGAGTCGGGGATAGCAATATCTCTGCGAGAACTAAACAGACAGGTAGTTCTACTACTCTGTCAGAGTCCCATGAGACCAAAGTCATGGAGGCAGATGCTTCGAAAGAAACTTCGCCGGTGACAACTCCGGTTGTTACCCAACCTCCATCAGAAGGGGATATCACGAATCTGACTAGTAGTATGTACAGCCCTACATATAAGAATAATACCGCACAATCATCCTTACCTGCCCTCACGGCAACTCAAACACTTCCACCGACATCGCCTTCAACAGTTGCTGCTGTTGGTGTTCCTATTGTTACTTTTCCACCATCACCTTCTGGTTTACCACTTTTCTATGATGCTTTGGAGCAAGAATACTTCAGTCATATGTTTTCTAGAGTCAATATAGATGTTCTTCGATGCACTTCGCTTCAAGCATTGTTTCGTGCTCGTGTTCGATATCCACTTAATTCCTGCTATTCTCCGTTGAGTCCTCACCGTGATGATGAACATGATGATTCTGATCCTCAGAATAGCCATGAGGGGGAGATAGGAGTAGATGGAGAATATCTAATAGTAAACATTTCAACTAAGGGTGGTGGTGTAAGGTCTTCATCAGCTTCACAAGCTCAACAAGTTCAGATGGAATCAGAAATGGTTTCTACACATGATGAAATTGATGATAAGGAGCCTGAGCAAGTTATAATTCCAATTATTCATAATGAGGCTGATAGTGGACTGGTAGATGAGGATTTGAACTTGAGTGATTTCTATCTTGAAGAGACGGATAACGATGGATTTGTCATTCTAAGCAAGTTATCATCAGTATCTTCAATTCCGGAAGATGTAGAGATTGTAGATGAAGAGAATCCTGAACCAGTAATAGAAAGTGATGATGAAATGGATTCTTCTGATGACGATGAAAACAATCTTTATGTTAAACCAAATGAAGATGAGATCTTTGATCATATTGAAGATGATGATGTTCCAAATAATGATGCAACAAATCCTACTGGTCATTCATCAAATTCTACACCCTCATCGAGTTCAAATCCAACAAATGCTAATGAAAGTTCAACTTCTGGTACACCTACATCAAGTGAAACAGTGAATTCCAGATTCAAATACAATCATGGAATATTCTTTAAGAATCAGGAGCAAAGATTATTGTTGGGAGTAGAACATGATTTTATAACGTTACGAAACACATTCATCGAGGAAAATGCTTACAAGATCTTCCGCATCAATGAATTACCAAGGAGTAAAAGGTTTACTTATATAGGTTCACGATTGCTTCCAGCAAGTGAAAGAAATTGGTATGAGTTTATGTGGAGGAAACATATCAACAAAGATGAAGATGATTTGTGGCTTCAAAGAAAATATCATATTTCAGAAGTGTTGAATATTACTCGAGTCGGAGTAGAGATAAGCAAAAAGAAAGACGTCATCAGTCAGTTCCATGTTATTAGAGAAGATGAGAAAGAGTACAAGTTCACAGAAGTAGATTTTCATAATCTTGACATGCTTGACATCATTCACATCTACAACTACCTCAGTATCATCACCATTCGACCTTTTTCTAAGGCTCAAGCTTTAGAAGCTGTGAAAAGATACATGATGGAGACAATTGGACTGATGAGACGTGAAGATTTTCAAATAGGTCTCGAAGCAAAAAGGAAAATGATTCGAATTACGTGTCCGAATCAATTTACAGAGGGACTGAAGGATATAAGGATGTTTCAAATGCAATTCGAACCCGAAGGGTTTGTTTTTGTAAATTCTCAAAAAGAAAAGGTGTTCATTCGTACTGAAGAGCTGAACAAATATTCAGATGGAACACTTAAGGCTACACTGAAGTATCTTAAGATTCATCAAAGCAAGTTCCATGACATTGACATGATAATGGGTCTTGGAGAATTCATAAAGCATATAAGAGATCGTCTGAAACTCCGAGTTCGTACAAGACAGTTTGAGATACTTCGTGGACAGAGAAAGAGAAGATATTTCAAGGAAATGGATGAATATCCATTATATGAGGGAGATCCAAGAAAAGCGTGGGGTGTCTGGAAACCTTCTAAGAAAGTTTCAGAAAATCAAGTAGAAGTTTCGAAACCGGATGGCACACGATGGAAACTAACGTTTGGACCTCTCAAGATTACAAAATAGGATTATGTTGTAAAGTTCACATTTAACACTAAGGGGGAGATTGTTAGGACCCCGAAGTTGTATAGTGTTAATATGAAAATAAGCTTAAATGAAGGTTCCTTAGAAGAGGGCTATATAAGGAACCTAAGTAGTCCTAATTAGATAGCCATTGCATTGTAACCGAGTTCTAGAAGCTGTGGAATGTAATTGTACCGATTCTCTCTAATACCGAGTCTCATTCTTACATACCGAATCTCTCTTTATCTTATCATTTCTCTCAATCTCAACATGATCTGACCTATCATTTATGCTTTCTATTCGTAGAAGCACGTTATCTTTTGTAAAACGTTATCTTTCCATGAATGCAAAACTCATTTTTAAACAGCATATAGTGTTTGACCTTGTAATGATCCTGTTGTTGATGATCCGTACATGTTGAATTTGTACAGGGCATCACATTTGGTATCAGAGCATTGGTTGTAGGGAATTAGGTTGCATTAGTGTGTCTTGACCGAGTCGAGTAGGATTCACTAATAGGACTAATCTACAACTTGCTCGTTTTCTTGTTTCTGCGAAACTGTTGCATGCTACTGCTTATTTTTACTGCTATATGAACTTTCTGTATGTTATTGCTTATTCTCTGATAATGCTAAAAACAAACATATATTTCATAGCATTATCCTTCAAGAAAGACAAACTTTTGGTTGCAATTGTTCTATTTACAAGTTATATTCGTTTAAATAATAAAAGGTGAAGACAAAAGACAGATTCGACGAATTGAAGACGCAAATAACTAAAAAGCTAAAAAGTACAAAGTACAATCCAAGAGGTTCAATTTATTGATGACAAACGTCTCAAAATCACAAGAGTACAAGCCGCAAAACGTAAAGTACAAGATATTAAATAGTACGAAAGGACGTTCGAAAATCCGGAACTGGGACCAGAGTCAACTCTCAACGCGCGACGCAACGGAGCTAAAATGACAAGTCAACTATGCACATGAATATAATATAATATATAAATAATTCTTAAAATTATATATATATATATATATATATATATATATATATATATATATATATATATATATATTATATATTAAAAACCGTCGGCAAACAAGAAAACAAAAGATTGTGAGCTGTCCCTAGACTCCATGCGATCGCATGGCAAATGCAAAGGAAGCCCATGCTATCGCATGGCCCCAAATTGTTTGGCCAGATCTATAAATTTCGCGAGTTTTGGCCGAATTTTAGACATCCTTTATCAATCTCTCTCTCACAATTATATATATATATATATATATATATATATATATATATATATATATATATATATATATATATATATATATTTATAATTATAATTTTAATTTTAATTTTAATTTAAGATTAATAATAATAAGGTTATAGTGGCGAATGTTTTAAGTTTTTAAGTTGAAATTCTGTCCGTGTAATGCTACGCTATTAATACTCATTGTAAGTTATATTCAACCTTTTTAAATTAATGTTTCGTAGCTAAGTTATTATTATGCTTATTTAAATCGAAGTAATTATGATGTTGGACTAAATATTAAAGACGGGGTAATTGTAACCATACTTGGGGTTTGGACAAAAGAACGACACTTGTGGAAATTAGACTATGGGCTATTAATGGGCTTTATATTAACTAAACGATACCTCGTTAATTTAATATAAAAGTTACAATTTGACGTATCTATATATAACCACATACGCTTAATCGGGTACGGTGGGCGGGATATCTATAAATACGAATTATCGTTCATTTTACCGGACACGGGGATGGATTATTAGTTAATGGACTCATTAAAACAGGGGTTGATTACATTCAAGGGTAATTGGTGTAATTGTTAACAAAGTAGTAAAACCTTGGATTACACGTAGTCGATAACCTAGTGTATTCATTAAACAAAGTATTAAGACCTTGTTACAGTTCGAATCCCCAATTAGTTGGAATATTTGACTTCGGGTATAAGGATAATTTGACGAAGACTCTCGCACTTTATATTTATGACTGATGGACTATTATGGACAAAACCGTATGGACATATCAAATAATCCAGGACAAAGGACAATTAACCCATGGTAATAAACTAAAATCAACACGTCGAACATCATGATTATGGAAGTTTAAATAAGCATAATTCCTTTATTTCATATTTCATCGCACTTTTATTTACTGTCATTTTATTTATTGCATTTTTAATTAATGTACTTTTTAATTATCGCAATTTTATTTATCATCATTTTATTTATCGCACTTTTATTATCGTTATTTAATTTACACTTTAAATTAAGTCATTTGTATATTTAATATTTTACATTAGGTTTTAATTGTTACTTAAGACATAAAATCGACAAACCGGTCATTAAACGGTAAAAACCCCCTTTTATAATAATAATAATAATACTACTACTTATATATATATATATATATATATATATATATATATATATATATATTCAAATATAGTTTTAAAAATATAGCGTTAAACTTGGCTAGTTCCCTGTGGACGAACCGGACTTACTAAAAACTACACTATTGTACGATTAGGTACACTGCCTATAGTGTTGTAGCAATGTTTAGGTACATCCACTCTATAAATAAATAAATAACTTGTGTAAAATTGTATCGTATTTAATAGTATTTCGCAATAAAAATATAACTATTTCGTACCCCTCTGCTTTAACATCATTCTCACTACTCTATGCTACTATCTGCTTTTGATTACATGTTACTTCTGTTTGTTACTGTTAATATTGGCATGCTATGTACTGCTATAGATGATCTAGACTGCTGTAGTTTTTATGCCCGATTACATGTTTGCCATATGTCTTACTGACATGGAAAAAGTTATTTTTCCTTGTTCAGATGTCGGACATGCCTCCCATGACCATTGACTTCGAGAGTGATTCAGATACGTCCGCTACTTCGCCTACTATTGTTGCTGACTCATCGCTACCCTCCGGCGACTCTGGCAATTCTTCTTCTGGGGATAGTAGACACGCGCCAGACCTAATGGACATCTCAGACAGAGACGAGGATCCCGAGGAGATCCCAGCTCCACCCAGCCCTAGACTCCCGGGGCCACAGCATCATTCCGATGGTACTGTGGGAAACAGGGTCAGTCCCTTCTGTAACGAGCGTAGACATTGGGTTAGACGCACCGCTGACGGACGAGTTGTGCCGATTCCACCTGGCAGATACCGGGCCATGACCACCGGCCAGACGCTTTCTCCCGCCCATGATGTACCTGCACTACCTTCAAACGATTTAGACGGATCATCATCTGATGACACTAGCGAGGAGGATCCCGAGGAGGATTCTGAGGAGGACCCCGAGGAGGAGCCCATGTAGCCACCCTCTACCCCACCGAAGAAGCGGTACCGTTACGATGGTACTGTTATTCCAGGGGTTAATGGAGGTAAACCGTTCGTGAACGCACATGGGCAGTTGGTTAGAGTCACAGCCCGTAAGCGGGTTGTGCCGTATCCTGCTGATCCATTTGTGCGTAAGGTCGCCCGAACTGTGCCATCTACTTCTAGTACTACATCCGCACCATCTGCACCACCGGCACCACCGGCACCACCCACCATCGAGGAGCTGACGAGGGAAGTGCATACCTTACGTGCTCGGGTGACTGAGCTTGAGGACCAGGTGTCCCACATGATGGACATCATTTACCCACCCTCACCCTAGGACTGTTGTATTAGATTTCATTATGTATTTCCATTAGTAGTTTCATGTTTTTCATTCTTGTATTGTACGAACTTTATGAAGTTGTATGCAATTTTCTTACTATGAATGGAATTACTGTTGTTTGAATTATTGTACGACATTTTATTTAAGTTATTGCATGTTGGCTTTTGTGCTATCTGCTGCTTGTTTGCCATGCTTAGTTAACGTGTATTGTGTTGCTTCCATGTTGTTTACCTTATGCTATGATGTTGTTGGTTAATGGATTTTGACGTAAGTCGAAATTTTTGTTTGGAAGATCAATGGCAAACGGAAGAGGTCCACGAGAAATGCCCATCGCAGCACAAATTGAGGAGATGATAGATGCTCGAGTAGCCGCAGCTATGGTGAATGCCAACCCTGCACAAGCTCCAACGACGAACCGGATTGCTCAGAACGGGTGCACTTATAAGGAATTTTCAGAGTTGCAAGCCCCACAATTTCAGTGGAACAGAAGGGCCAGTTGGGCTGACGAGATGGTTTGAAAAGTTGGAATCTGTGTTCCGTGTGAGTAACTGCTTCGAAGTGAATAAGACCAAGTTCGCATCCTGCACGTTGTCAGACAGCGCTTTGACGTGGTGGAACACGTTTGCCCAGGCTCGGGGAATTGATGAAGCGTATGCAACACCCTGGGAGGATTTTAAGAGGACTATGATCGAGGAGTACTGCCCCAGAACTAAAATTCAGAAAATGGAAGCGGAGTTTTAGGAACTGAAAGTTGTAGGAAATGACCTTGATGGCTCTAACCGAAGGTACTTAGAGTTAGCCTTGATGTGCCCCACAATGGTTACTCCTGAGTTCAAACGAATGGAACGATATCTGTGGGGACTCCCCAAGGACATCCAAGGAACTGTCACTTCTTCGAAACCAGCGAATGTCCCGAAAGCTATGCGCATGGCGCACACCCTGATGAATCAAATTACACGCCAAGAGCCAGAGAAGGTGAAATCGGAATCGGGAGCTAGTAATGGGAAACGTAAGTGGGATGGAAGTAAGGGAAAAGGTTTTGATCAGAACCCAGTCAATAGGCATGAGAACTTTAAGGGAAACAACGACTGGAGGACCCCTAGCCCTAACCCTAACTACAAAGGTAGTCTTCCTCAGTGTAAGAGATGCTACAAGTATCATACTGGATACTGAAATGTAGTGTGTGAGAAGTGTAAAAGGAATGGACACATCGGCAATGATTGTAAGATCACCGCCCCAGCTGTTGTAGCGACCCGACAAAATCATCATTGACGGCGCCGTCTACTTAGGTCCTGTTACGTGGTCATAAGTCTTTAAAACAACGTTTGACCAAAATATGTCGCATTCATTTCATATGTAAAGATGTTTCAAAGTTTACAAAGTAGTTCAATGACCAATATGATACAACATTTTTAAGTACAAATGAAACTTATGCGACACGGTTTAATGTAAAGTCAAAAGACGCTCCATGTATGCAGTATACTTGACATCCAAGCAAGTATCAAAATAGAGTGCGGAAGCATGTAACACATATCGTTTAAGGACCTGAGAAAAACATAGAAAATCTGTCAATGAAAACGTTGGTGAAATCATAGGTTTAGTAAGTGAGTACGTAAGTAAGTAAGTTGAACCACAAGATTTATAACATTGAAGTAATAGTAAAATCATTCTAAAAATTGCTATCACGAGCACCCAATTATCAAGGCTTAACTAACGTTACCCCATCACATAGTGTTAGAACCTACACTTATTCTCGAAAATATATTTCATCCGCATAACGGTAGCGAACCGTCCGAATGAGGGTTTGTCAAACCTATATGGCCATACAACATAAGTTCTCGCTTACACCCGGCAAGTGTAACTAATGATAATCGAATTGAGGCATTTTTGTTCTAACTCGTACGTAGAATGTTTGTTTTCGTACTTGTGTTCACTTTGTAAAACGAAACGTTTATGTTTTCTCATCTCAAATATAAGTATAAAAGAGTAAAAGTGGGACTATGATCTCACCTTGAGTGTACGAGAATAAATATACTTCACAAGGTTAACGTGTGTAAGAACGGATGTTAGTCTTGACCTAAACAAATAGGTTGAATCAATATCGGTAAACACGGTCGGTCAAAGTTGTTCAATTAGTCCTATGGCTCGTTAGGACTCGATTATATATAGCATGTGAATCACGTTGTCAAGTTTCATGCAAGATATAAGTATAAAAGCACGTTAGAATGATTGCATAAGTGTATGGTTAAGTTTGACTAAAAGTCAAACTTTGGTCAAGTCAAAGTAAATGAAAAAGTCAACACATTCAGGTTGGGTCTCGGACAATTTTTCTGAGCTAATTAATCATATATAAGCATCTTAGAACAAGTTGCATGTTAATTGGAGGTGCGTAGCATAGTTAGAATTAAACGGTAAACTACCAAGCAAAGCAGAATTCTACAGTTCATCTGGACGGCGTCCAGATTAGCTGGACGGTGTCCAGAAATAAAGGGCAGGACGGTGTCCAAAGGTTGGGACGGCGTCCAAACACCTGGGCAGTTGCAGTTTGCTGAAATTTCACAAGTCTCGAACCAAAACTCAAACAAACATAAATTGTGAACCGAAAACACTTAAAACATGTATCTTATACCGTTGGAAAGGTATTTTGACAAGGAAAAAAACCAAGCACATTTCATCAATCAATCCATCATTTACAGCAACCAAAATTGCATTAAATGCTCATCATTTATTACATTCAAGTTCATTAAATGCATTTCATGATTCGGGCAACCAATTTACATGTATGATATGCCATTTCGAAGGTACTTAAACATACATTGCAACTAAACATTTACAAACAACTTTGCCAAGCATTTAATTGAAGACTACCAAAACCCTAACCAAAATCACAAACTCATTAGTCATGTTATTGAAGTTTTCTTAATCAACCTACACATCAAAATGAAGCTAGTGATGCTAGTAACACATTTAATACATGCACTTTTAACTTCTAACAAAATTAAATTAAACAAATCTCAAGATTAAGCAAGTCATCTTCAAGTTTAAGCTAGTTACATCAAAATAGCAAGAACAAGCAATTAAATCACATAATCATGTTAGACTTGAGCCATAGACACTAATTAACACACTTTTAAGTTTTAAAGATCAAGAACAAGAAATCTAGTATTTTTAGAAAGTTACCCAAATGAGATGAAGTTGGTATGGATTCAAAGAGAAAGATGCAAGGATTCCGAATATGTAATTTGTTTTGAAGAACGCTTGCTAAATCGGATTTAGATGATGAATTTGTGTTTGAGGGTTTGAGAGCAAAAGGAGTTGGAAGTATTAAGTTGGGAGGTGATGAAATGAATGGAGGAGGAAGGAGATGACTAGTTGACCTAGTCATCTCTCTGGTCACTTGGCAACTTTGGTCCCTCAAGTTTAATTGCGGGTGCGTGAATTAACCGAACGAACATTTTAAAAACGCTAGAGCAAACAAGAGATGTTATAATTAAATGACAAAAATATTAAGAATGTTAGCTAATGGAGGATACGAATTTAGATAGTGAAAGATATTATCAAAATAAAAAGACGGCGTTAAAATAATTTAACGAAAAAATGCGGGATGTTACAGCTGTGAGGACAAACCCGAATGGACCAAGGAAGTGTTTTGAGTGCGATCAGCAGGGCCACTTCAAGAATGAATGTCCTAACAAGAAGAAGGATGGCGGGCCAGCACGTGGAAGAGTCTTCAACATGAACGCCAGAGATGCCCGCGAAGATCCTGACTTGGTTATAGGTACATTCACTATCAATAAACTATTAGCTTCTGTCTTGTTCAATACTGATGCCGATAGGAGTTATGTATGTAGACAATTTTGCTCTAAGATAGATTGGTCATTAGTACCTTTGGATGAGAGTATTCTTGTTGAAGTAGCCAATGGAAAACTTGAGAAAGTTGACCAAATTGGCCGAGGAGGTATTATAAACTTAGCTGGTGTGGATTTTGAGATTGATTTTATACCCATTAAGTTGGGGAGCTTTGATGTGATAGTCAGAATGGACTGGCTGTCCAAGGTGAAAGCAGAAGTTATCTGTGGAGAGAAGATTCTTCGTATACCTCGCGAAGATGGTGAGCCACTAATTGTTTACGGGGATAGATGTTACCCAAAGCTGAACCTTATTAGTTGCATGAAGGCACAAAAGGTCATGTGAAAAGGGCATTTTGCTGTTTTGGCACACGTGAAGAAGTTGGAAACTGAGGAGAAGAGCGTGGATGATGTACGAATTGTGAACGAATTTCCCGACGTCTTTCCAGAAGAGTTTCCAGGATTACCCCCGCCGCGATCAGTGGAGTTCCAGATCGACCTAGTGCCGAGAGCTGCACATATAGCTCGCGCACCTTATCGACTTGCACCTTCCGAACAGCAAGATTTGCAGAGTTAACTACAGGAATTGCTAGACCGTGGATTTATTCGACCGAGTTCATCGCCTTGGGGCGCACCTATTTTATTCGTCAAGAAGAAGGATGGATCTTTACGCATGTGCATCGATTATCGTGAACTGAACAAGTTGACGATCAAGAATCGGTATCCCCTTCCCAGGATTGACAAACTTTTCAACCAGCTGCAAGGATCCAGCGTTTACTCCAAGGTCAATTTGCGATCAGGATATCACCAGTTAAAGGTGAAGGAGAGTGATGTACATAAGACGGCGTTCCAAACTTGTTATGGTCACTATGAGTTTCTGGTGATGCCATTCGGTTTAACTAACACACCTGCCATGTTTATGAATCTCTTGAATCGCGTATACAATCCATACCTAGACAAGTTCGTTATCGTCTTCATAGATGATATCCTAATCTATTCCAAAAGCGAAGAATAACACGAACGTCATCTTCGACTCATGCTTGAACTCTTGAGGCAGGAACAACTCTATGCCGAATTCTCTAAGTGTGAATTTTGGTTGAAGGAAGTTCAATTTCTTGGCCACGTTGTTAGTAGCCAAGGTATCAAAGTCGATCCTACAAAGATCGAAGCCATCAGCAAGTGGGAAACCCCCACTACTCCTACTCATATCCACCAATTTTTAGACCTCGTCGAATTATTACCGTAGATTCATCGAAGGTTTCTCTCTGATTGCACGTCCCTTGACCGCGTTAACTCACAAGGGGAAGAAGTTCGTTTGGGCAACCGAGCAAGGGTCGGCATTCCAAACCCTGAAGCAGAAGTTAACCAATGCACCTATCTTATCCCTTCTCGAAGGCAGTGATGACTTCGTTGTGTATTGTGATGCCTCCCGACAAGGTTTTGGGTGTGTATTGATGCAACGGAAGAAGGTTATTGCTTAAGCCTCCCAACAACTGAAGACTCACGGGCGAAATTACATGACTCACGATCTCGATCTTGGAGCTGTGGTCTTTGCACTCAAACTGTAGAGAAATTATCTGTATGGAACCAAGAGTACTATTTTCACCGACCACAAAAGCCTCCAACACATATTCGATCAGAAGCAACTGAACATGAGACAGCGACGGTGGATCGAGACGTTGAACGATTATGATTGTAAACTTCGTTACCACCCTGACAAGGTAAATGTAGTAGCTGATGCCTTGAGCTGAAAGGAAAGAATAGTACCTCTTCATGTCCGCGCCTTGAACATCACCATCCACACCAATCTCAATAGCCAAATCCGTGTAGCTCAAGAGGAAGCTCTCAAGGAGGAGAATATTTCTCATGAGCACTTGAATATTCTCGTCTCTCGATTCGAGGTTAAGGAAACTGGACTCCAATATTTTGCTGAAAGAATTTGGGTGCCTAGTTATGGGAATTTACGAAGCCTTATTCTTGACGAAGCCCACAAGTCAAGGTATTCGATTCATCCAGGAGCTGGTAAGATGTACCACGACCTCAAGGAGCACTATTGGTGGCCAAACCTTAAAAAGGATGTTGTTGTTTACGTTGGAAAGTGTTTAACTTGTTCCAAGATCAAAGCTGAACATCAGAGGCCATTCGGATTACTTCAGCAACCTGAAATCCCGTAATGGAAGTGGGAAGGAATAATGATGGACTTCATCACGAAGCTACCGAAGACGGTAGGAGGATATGATACCATCTAGGTTATTATTGACCTTCTTACCAAATCTGCTCACTTCCTAGCCATGAAGGAAACTGATACGATGGACAAACTCGCGCAATTATACATAAAGGAAATTGTATCTCGTCACGGTGTACCCTTATCGATTATTTTAGACCGAGATGCCCGTTTCGCTTCTAGATTTTGGCGTTCTTTGCAAGAAGCTTTGGGAACACGTTTGGACATGAGTACCGCGTATCACCCGCAAACCGATGGACAAAGCGAGCGCACGATTCAAACCTTGGAAGACATGTTACGAGCTTGTGTTATTGATTTCGGGAAAGCTTGGGAGAAGCATTTGCCTCTGGCAGAATTCTCCTACAACAATAGTTACCATTCAAGCATTAAGGCCGCACCTTTCGAAGCTTTGTATGGCCGCGAGTGCCGTTCTCCTATCTGTTTGGCTTAAGTAGGTGAAAAGCAAATCACCGGACCCGAACTCGTCCATGAAATAACCGAGAAGATTGTTCAAATTCAAGCGAGGCTCAAGACTGCCCGTGATCGCCAAAAGAGTTATGCCAACCTTAAATGTAAAGATCGCGAATTCCGAATACGTGACCGCGTAATGTTGAAAGTCGCACCATGGAAAGGTGTAATCCGTTTCAGAAAGTGTGGGAAGCTAAATCCACGATATATTGATCCTTTTGAAGTCCTGGATCGTGTTGGACCCGTTGCTTACCGTTTGGATCTTCCGACTCAGTTGACCTCAGTTCATCCCACTTTCCACGTGGTGAATCTGAAGAAATGTCTTGCAGAACTAGAACTTGTCATACCTCTTGAGGAGCTTACGATTGATGACAAACTCCACTTCGTGGAAGAACCTGTTGAAATTATGGACCGTGAGGTCAAAACCTTGAAACGCAACAAGATTCCTATTGTCCGAGTCCATTGGAATGCTAAACGAGGACCCGAGTTTACTTAGGAGCGAGAGGATCAGATGAAGCAGAAATATCTTCACCTCTTCACAACCTACCGTCTACCTCAGCTTAAAATTTCGGGAAGAAATTTTTCTTAACAGGTGGATAATGTAACGACCCGACTTTTTTGACTTTTATTTGTGCTTTATATTTTCACGAAACTGCGTATTTGTGCGTACTGTGTTAGATTATATTCTGGGATCTTATTTCATGTTGATTACTTTCGTTTATATTTTAGAACGTGTTATTAAGTACTTAGTTACTTAACTTGATCCTCGAATGCTTTTATGACCGTTAATGTCACTTGACGTTTAGAACGAGCTATGTATTTTGGTACACGTTTAACTTTTGTCATAATTGGAATATTAAGACTACGTAATACTAATTGTTATTTTCTAATGACAATTACTTGGCTTTTTGGTTGCTTAATTACGCTTAGTAATTTACTTATGCTCACTAGTTAGTTTTAGTGAACTTTCTACCTTATTGGACTTAAGCACACCCTACTCTAGTTAATGGACTCTTAAGTTAGCCCAAATTAAATGGATTAATGACCCATTAAGATGTAAGACAAAAACCCATTAAGATGAGCCAACATACTAGCATTTTTATTAACCATTGCCACATATATTGCATGGGATCCCAACAATAAGCACCACTTTTAGACCACCACTAAGCAAAAAGCAAAAAGTTGTCCCTTGCCCCCCCCCCATGTACCCACGGCCTAAACCACCCCACCACCACTATATATATCAAGCCTCATTCACCCATTTCACACATAATCTCATTCTCATTTTACACACACTTACTCTCTAATTCTCTCTCTAGTCTTTCTCACACTAAAAATTGTAAGTTTTAAATTTTCTTCTTCTTCTTCTTATAATCACGACATCATCATCATCTAAGATCAAGCTTTGTAGCTTTTTGATCTTGTTATATCTTGTAGATTCAAACTTTGATTTGAATCCTTCAAGAACATGAAAGATTCAATCTTTCTAGCTTTGAATCTTCATTACTTTTGTTGGATCTAAGTTTTCTAGCTTATGATCTCTTTATTTTGTTATAAAGATCAAAACTTGTGTTTATGATCTTCATGAAACTTGAAGATCTAGCCTTTTGCTTTAAGGATCTTTAAGAACATAAAAGATTCAAGCTTTCTAGCTTTGAATCTTCATTACTTTGATGGATCTAAGCTTTATAGCTTAAGATCACTTTGTTTTTGCTAAAAGATCAAAACTTGTGTTTATGATCTTCATGAAACTTGAAGATCTGGCCTTTTGCTTTAAAGATCTTCAAGAACATAAAAGATTCAAGCTTTCTAACTTTGAAATTGCATAATTATATGTTAAAGGATCCAAGCTCTCTAGCTTAGGGTTCCATTACTTTGATTGATCAAATTTATGTCTTGCTTGTTTGATTGAATCAAATTTTGTAGCTTTAATCTTGAATAGAACTTGTACTTGTGTTAAGACTAAGAACATGATGTAACATTGGTTCATCATCCTTCTAAAACTCTTAAGTGAGTTGTATTACTTCTTAGTCTTGACATTGTGTGTTGATGGTTGAAACTTGGTCAAAGTGATGCTAAAACATCAAAGACTTGTACACTTGAAGCTTACACGCATCAAGGATGAGAACCGTGATGAGCATCAAGCACCAAGAAACCCACTGGAGCACTTTTTTACTGTTTTTCGGGGTCTGATCAGACACCTGGGACTTCTGAAAAATTGATTTTCATATAGTTCGGTTCGAGTAGATGACTTTTTTTTTAAGACTCGCCTAAATCCGATATACGGTTTAGGATTTATAGCCTTCCGAAAATCACTACGCCTTCATAACGACGTGCTGAAAAATTCTGACCTACTCGCGCTTGAACCGTCTTCACGGTCAAACGACGTCGAGTTAGGATCTAAAAATTGGATAGCGGTACGAGGACTCACATACGGAACCTTGGGCACTGACCACGCTTCTTTTCGGTTTGTATAGAGGTCGTAGCAGCTGTCCGAAGTCAGCCTTTTGTTTCGATCTCTATTCTTGTTGAAAACTTACTTTATCTTTTACGAATGATGATGATGATGATGATGATGATACTTAAGATTTAATTTATTTACTTTAAAACCTTTTGGGACAATATACTGACTTAGTAACCTTTGACTTAGGTTGAGGACCTTTCGGACCGGCTTACTACTTGCATACTTTTCATATCGACTTTTACCGCATTTATCACTGTGAGTTATAGCTCCCTTTCTACTTTACTATTTTTGGGACTGAGAATACATGCGCTTTTTATGTTTTACTTACTTGACACGAGTACTTAAACTTTATAATGTGTGGGTTATATAACGGCATAAACTTTCCCCTTAGCACGGTAACGTTTAACTATTGGTTTTTGAACCGGAAGACTCGAATCTTAGATATGGATCCATAGGGTTTGACAACCCCACTAGGGCTAGTCGCGCTAGCATTTAATGGGTGTTTAATACTTCGATAACATACGCACTCGCCAAGTGTACTTTTAGGGGGTAATATATTATTTTTACGTTAAGTTAGTTACCGGGTGCCCATGGATAAGCATATACTTTTCATACTATTTTGAAAACGAAATCTCGTAGTCTACATTACATTGTTGTTTACAAAAACTATAGCTCACCAACATTCGTATTGAATTTTTAGCATGTTTTATTCTCAGGTAACTAAGACGCTTATTGCTTCCGCTGTAATAGACTGATGTGTTAGACTTCCGCTGCATTGTTTAGAGATGTCTCAATCATGGAACTTTTATCTTGCATTCACAACTTATGTTATTTTTGAATAATGGCTTTGTAACGACCTTTGAGTCACGTACTTATGTTTATGCTTTCTATTCGTAGAAACACGTTATCTTTTGTAAAACGTCATCTTTCCATGAATGCAAAACTCGTTTTTAAACAGCATATAGTGTTTGACCTTGTAATGATCCTGTTGTTGATGATCCGTACATGTTGATTTTGTACGGGGCGCCACAAATTCAGGAAGATGTTCCAGCTTGTGTCTTCTGCTGTAGAACTTCCTTCCCTCAGTAGGTACACCCAGAATTTCACCAAAGGTTTCGAGGGGGTATTCCCACCATTTCTTGTTAAGATGAAACCTCACAACCTTTGTTTCAGAGTTAAAACTGAAGTTGGCATAGAATTCTCGTATTAGCTCAGGATATATAGGTCCATTGATTAGCACAAAAGACGCTAGATTTCTTTGAAACAACTTGTCGATTATTTCAGGGAATGCTTCAAGGTTTACAATTCTTCCTTCTACGATTGTTCTAGTTTTGAGCGATTTTTTATTGTATAGTGTACGTTGTCATGCATCAGCTGGAGGATTATATCTTTCCTCACCGCCTCTTGATTGAGCATTCCTGGTTCTTGCCATTTTCTACACAATGATGAGTCAAATTAATTCAGAGTGTATGATCCAATTGTAGGAAACAAGTTTTACAAACTTTAATTATCATCAATACTTAGATGTTTTGATGTTAATGTTCTTCACATTTTCACTCTTCATTAGTGTTAATGAGTTTGCAACTAGATTTAGATTTTCACAAAGTTCATACATGTCTTAGACTTTTGAGATCATCATCAACACATGTTTTGACATCTAACATTATCACACTCAATTTGCAACAATGTTGTTTATATCATATGAACAATGATTCTATGAAAATCTAACCTAGATGTATAATGAACCCTAGAATTATCTCATGTTAAATCAATGCATAGATATATTACAATCATTACTACAATTGTTTCTAAATTGTTCTTCAAGAACAATTTTGATTGTTTGCATCAATTTGAGTTTTGAGTCATTCTAGTTAGGGTTTCTTCATAACCCAAATTCATTATACAAACACAATTGAATGCTAGGAAGGCAAGGATTAATCATACGGAAAGTAGGAATTGAGATGGAAGGAATGCGTGTTCTTCTTCGTGCGGTCGATCTCCTCAGCCGTGTGCAAGGTGTGTGTGTTTTGAAGTGGGTTTGAAAGAAATCAAAGTGAGGGTTTTATTTAAATTAAAGCAGATCAGACAACGCACGGTCGAAGCACGGTCGACTGTGGTGTTAGCCGTAAAAGAATTTCTAAACGTATAAAGCAGGGATCTGCAGTTGAGTATACGGTCAGCCGTGTTCCAGCCGTAGATTCTTCTGATCACCAATTTCTTCACTTCTTCTTTCTTTGAGCGCGTTTTGACGATTCTTAGATTCTATAGAATACTTGAGGACAAGTTTTATTTTCCTAACATTGAATGATTATATATATATATATATATATATATATATATATATATATATATATATATATATATATATATATAATATATATATATATATATATATATATATATATATATATATATATATATATATATATATATATATTCAATCATGCACATAGTATATACAAAACACATCAATCTTGTATTTAGCATGCAATACATAGTTTCACATAAGCACACAATCCTAATATAATTAAGCTTCCTTCAATAATCTTTTAAAATCATTTTTCCAAAAACATTTTGCATTTGTAAGAAAAACCTTTCATTAATACAAAGTCTTTTAAAAAAGTTATTCTCATTAGCATTTTGATCATTGGTTTTGATTGATTTTAAGATTACTCAATCCTTGACTTATCCCTACCATTGAATTGTTAGCTTGATCCATTTTCCCCATGTTCTCAGTTCTTCTAATAATTGACAATGAACTTTGATTACATGATTTGTGTTTGCTAGAGTCGTGACACACATTCATTACAAGTTTATCTTTTGATGAATCATAAATAGTTATCCTTTCAAGTTTTCTTTTCAAGGTGTTATTTTCATCAATTAATACTTTGTTAAGTTGTCTAACTTTGTGTAATTCTTTCTCCAAAAGTTTTACTTTGTCACGACTACTATCATACACAAATTTAATAGTCTTGCAATCATCTAACAATTCTTCATAATTAGAAGGACAGAATACATGTACCTCATTGCAATCCATGCTTGAGACATCATCTTCTTTGAAGGGAGATTCAACTTCTTCCTCACTTTGACCATCTTGATTTAGATCATCCCAAGAACTCATGAGGCAAAAGTCTTCATTCAAACCATTTGCTTGAGAATCACCAAGCTTCTCCAAATCCTTCCCTATTCCTTTACCCTTTAAACTCCCAGAGTTTTCTTCTTCTTGAGAACATAGTGAATCCCAACATTCCTTTGCGCTTTCACATGAAATTATCTTTATTCTTTCTTCACTAGGAAGAATTCCATGAAGTAGTAAAATTGCATCAAATTGTTTCAAAACATCATTGTTTTGAAATGCTGACTTCACTAGTCTTGAACTAGCTTGTGGAACAAAGTCTCCTAATTTGATTATTCTCCACAAATAGTAATCTTTGGATTTGAGATAAGCCTCAAATCTCAATTTCCACACATCAATATCCATCTTATCAAAGATTGGTGCTTCTTTCACCAAAATTTTTAAGTATCCCATAGTTTGAGTTGATCCGAGAATCGTTGACTCAAGTTTTTGCACGAAACGAATTTTGACACTTTCAAAAACATTTATAGAGCAATGATTTGAGCAACTGCAGGTACGAAGGATGCTAGGGGCAAGGGAGGGCCCCGGCCACCCCACATAATTTTGTCCTATATAGCAATTTTATAATGTATATGTGCTGAATATGAAAAAGTATATAGTTGGGCCATCCCATTTTTTATCCGACTCAGAGGGTTTTAGTTGTTTTTAATTTCACTTTCCTGCTCATGTACTGTTACATTTAATAACTACTGTACATCCAACATTTGTTATACCTGATATGTTTGTTTCTACTTTGAATTCAGTTATAGTCTTTAATTACTTTATTCTTTTATTAATTAATTTAAGTTTAAACTTTGGTTATAAATAATTTTATTATAATTTTGAATAGTTATACTTTTAATTAGAAACTTTATATTACAACATTTATACTTTGAATTAATATACTGATTAACTACATGTTTAATTTAAATAACAAGAATAATTATGTACTGATCTGTAGCGTATTTTTTTATTTAATGAATTTTATATATATGCATAAAAGTCGGCCACCCTCGTGTTTTGCTTCAAGCTCCGTCTGTAATGACCCGGACTTTTTCGATCAATTTATACTTATAAGATTAATATTTACATAAATTAAACCTTACCAACATGATAAGCAATCTAAATTGTTGAGATTTATGTTTTTGAAAAGAGTTTTACACAACGTTTGACCGTCCAATTTGACCGATGATATCACGAACTATATAACATACGATAATTATACGTTTATGTATATATATGTATTTATATATATTTAACATGATCTAAGGATGTTTAACATCTCATTGGGTACTAATAACAATGAGTTATAAGTATATTTTGAAACTACTAACTTAAGTTTTCAAAACGATAACTATACGTAACGTTCTTCGACATAAATACTTATAACCTATAATACTTATACATGCATCGTATAAATATGTATTTTATCACTTTTAAAGGGCTTACATACATAAAACAATATAAGTATATTTACAAAAGATAGCTATATTTGAATCCTCGTTCCGTTTTCTCAAAGATTTCTACACGTATATCTAGGGTATATGTACCCGTATCATACGCAGCTTCTAGATGTATTTACTATTGGTATATACCAATAAAAATCTGCTCCTTAGCAGCCTTAAATGATTAAGAAACATGTGGAACCAACCATTTGTCAAGTAGCATGAATTATTTAGCAAGAAAACAAAGTTAGGTATCTTTTTTTTTCCTTTATAACCTAAAAACGTTTTTATGCATGCACACCATTTCTTCACCCCATTTTCTCATACTTACACTCCCATTTCTCTCTCAAAATACTCTTAACTTCATACTTGATCATCTCCAAGCATTTTCCCCATCATTTAGCTTCAAAAACAACCCTTAATCATCATAAGAAAAACCATACAAGAACACTTCAATAATCCTTTCAAGAATACAAGTTTACTTCCAACCTTTCAATCCCACTCCACCAATCTTTTATCCCAAGATTATTTATTATATTTTCTAGTAGCCTTGTCCAAGTAACTTGAGGTAGTAACCTTGTTCATAATTTTATTCGATTCATACTTATATAGCTATCTTATTTTGTGATATAAAATTTTAATAACAAGAACATAGTTTGAATGATTTCAAACTTGTTTGCAAACTAAATAGATCCTTCTAACTTAACTTTTAAAACACTTTAATACCTGTAATATATCATAATGATATGCTAACTTAACAAGATACAACTTGTTTTTACAAAGAACACCTTAAAACTGAATCTACGGTGTCGGAGTGTAACCGGGGGCTGTTTTGGGTTGGATAATTAAAAACCATCTTGAACTTTGAATTAGAAGTTCATGTTCTGGAAAAATGATATTTCTTATAAATATGTTAACACATAAAAATTTCATGATTTAACTCAAAGTATAAGTATTTTTAGAAAAATAATCATTTAAGGTTGTTTACATGATGGAAAATGATTAACTTCATAAGTTTCACCAAAGTTTGACCTATGACCTGTGATTTCGAATACAAACTAAGGTATTTACAGTTCACATTCTTAAAGAAGGACTCGATCCAAGGAAGTGGCAAGTTGAACCAACGAAAACGGAGTTGTAACGAAGAAACTATGACCAAAACAAAATCGGATATCCAAGTCTAGTTTAGCCACGAAAATAATTGGAGAAAAATTAAATAAATCACATCTTTTTAAAATAACATGATATTTTATATATATGTACTCATAATTTAATTTTATATATTTCAGGACCACCCGTAAACAATACGAGAAGATTAATCATAAGATCCCATGATTGTACGCAACACGTCATTTGACAACACCGGTACTTTATGTACGCAACACGTCATTTGACAACACCGGTACCGTGGGTCAAGATTAATCCCGACCAATACAAATACGATGGGGTTTTATTTATTTCGATGGGGGTTTTATTTATTAAACACCTAAATATGAACCATTAAAATTGAATTACTAACATCGGACTGCTAACTACGGACTAAGAAATTATTAAAACTATTAAAAGTATAATAAGTATATATATGTGACGATTGTTTAAAATAGAAATATATTGATAAACTATATATGGATAGGTTCGTGATATCAATCGGAGACCAAGTCGAAATTACATATCTTCAAGACAAAAGTGAGTATATAGTCCCACTTTTAAACTCTAAGTATTTCGGGATGAGAATACATGTATTTTATGTTTTACGTTATGGACACAAGTAACTGAAAAATATATTCTACGTTGAGTTGTACCACTGGCATACTTCCCTGTAGCTTGGTAACTGTTATTTACAGCGGTATTGTAAACGCGAATCCTGTTGATAGATCTATCGGGCCTGACTACCCCAACCGGACTGGACGACCAGTATTCAACGGTTGCACAGTACTTCGTTTCGTAACTACACTTGGTACGGTGTAGTAAGATTTCATAATAAAGGGAATATGCGACGTGATTAAATGTTAAGTATGGTTACCAAGTGCTCAACCACTTAGAATATTTTTATTAAAATGTTTATATATGAAATCTTGTGGTCTATATATATATTGCTACCGGCATTAAACCTATATCTCACCAACTTTATGTTGACGTTTTAAGCATGTTCATTCTCAGGTGATAATTAGAAGCTTCCGCTGCAACATGTTGAATTTAAACAAGATCTTGAGTATGCATATTTGTGTCAAAAATAAAACTGCATATCGGAGGATTTGTAATGTAAAATATGCTAGAAATCGTATTGTTATCATCACATGTAAAGTTTGTAAGTCTAAGATTATCGCTAAACGATAATCATCTTTATATTGTCTAAAGCTTGTATTATCATAAGAGTTATGGTTTGTAATGTAAAATAAATGCAGTTGTTCTTTTAAAAATGTCGCATATAGAGGTCAATACCTCGCAATGAAATCATACGTTATCTAACACGTTCTTATGGTTAAGGACGGGTTATGACATGTGGTATCAGAGCGGTGGTCTTAGCGAACCAGGTTTGCATTAGTGTGTCTAACTGATAAGTCGTTAGGATACATTAGTAAGTCTGGACTTTGACCGGGTCTGATTTAAAAACTATTGCTTATCATTGTTGGTTAAAATTTATATGTAAATATTATGTAGTACTAATGGGTTAGTTGTTGTGTGATAGATGTCGGGCTCAAAACTTGTCATCACATTCAGCGACTCCGAACCAGAATCTTCAGATGGTGTTCCAGTCATTAACCTATCCGATGACGAAAATAATATCTTTGGGGAAGACTCACAAATTCCGGATGAACCGACTATAGAGAACCCGGAAAGTGAACCCGAGGAGGAAAGTGAACCCGAGGAGGAAAGTGAACCCGAGGAGGAAAATGAACCCGAGGAGGAAAGTGAACCCGAGGAGGAAAGTGAACCCGAGGAAGAAATACAGGAAATTACAAAAGACGAGTTCGAGATAGGAAAGAAACGAAAGGCTAATGAATTAGAAAATTCAAATCCCGAGTTTAGTAAGGATGATGTGGCACCAACTCCACTAGACACTACCACCCCTATTCCCGCTATTCCTATTCGTTCTATCCCGGCATCCAGTTCTTCAGTCCCACAGCCAAAATATAGGCAGACAGCCAGGATAAGCGTTAAGCGATTCTTTGAACCAAAACGTCCTAGAAAATAGACCAAACGATGCGCTGCCGTATTAAACTATGGGATCATATAATGTTTTATATAATATTATTAGTGTGGTTTGCTTAATGTTCGATGTAAGATAAGCATATGTAAAATAGTGAAGTGTGAAATGCAATAATTTTCCATGGTTAAGTATTATTTAGATGGTAGTAATTGATTCTGTACTAAGCTATTAAGTATGGACATTAACGGGTAGGTACTACCCTAGATATAATTATAAAACGCTAATAAGAAGAAAAGGCTTTTATAATAATACCTGGTTCATATTATTAATAAGCTATAATGTACTGTAAATATACACTACATCTATAATATTCCATGTGAATAATTATTTTCTTTTCATTCTTATAGAAGAATATGGCGCGATTGAACCGAATGACGGAACAAGAAATCCAGGAACTCATCAATCAGCGAGTGAACGACAGAATTTTATGGGTCGAGGCTGCAAGAGGTGCTGCAGTTAACCCAAATCCTCGTGTGGGGTGCACTTACAAAACTTTTCAAGCTTGCAAGCCCTCATCATTCAGTGGAACAGAAGGACCGATCGGTTTAACCCGATGGATAGAAAAGATGGAGACTGTGTTTAAAATCAGTGGTTGTGTTGAAAAGGACATGACCAAGTATGCATCATGCACTTTACAAGATAGTGCACTCACGTGGTGGAAAAATTATGTGAAGGCTGTAGGAGGAGATGTAGCTTATGATACTCCATGGGAAGAATTCAAAACAATGTTAATCAACGAATATTGTCCAAGGAACGAGGTTAGGAAGTTGGAAGATGAATTACGAAGTCTGAAGGTTGTTGGTACTGAAATCACCAACTACAATCAGCGATTCATGGAATTAGTTTTGCTATGTCCTGAATTGGTTCCAACCGAAGAACGGAAGATTGAAATGTACAAAGATGGTTTGCCCAAAAAGGTCAAGGCAAACGTTACAGCATCGAAACCTAAGACAATTCATGAAGCTATAACCATGGCAAACGAGCTAATGGATCAGGTCATCATGGATAAGAAAGCATCCAATACTGATGTGAAGGTATCAGGTAACAAAAGAAAGTGGAATGGAAATTATGATCGAGGTAACCAACAACAATCTTTTAAGAAACAAGAAACCATGCAAGGTGCAGGTAGTAGTTCAAGCTTTGGTTACAAAGGACAAAATCCTTTATGCAACCGATGCCACAAACATCACTCTGGCTACTGTAATGTGGTATGCAACAAATGTAATCGAAAGGGTCATCTTGCTGAAGATTGTAGGGCTCTCGTTACAAATACAAATGGTACCAAGACTCCTGCCACCAATGCAAATAGAACTGCTTTGGCTACCATTACTTGTTATGGGTGTGGAAAACAAGGTCACTATAAGAGCCAGTGCCCGAATCCAGAGAAAAATATCGGACCTGCACGAGGGAGAGCATTTGTTATTAATGCTAGAGAGGCGTGTGAAGACCCGGAGCTTGTTACGGGTACGTTTACCATTAATAACTTATCCGCATCTATTATATTTGATACTGGTGCTGATAGAAGTTACGTGTGTAGAGACTTTCACGCTAAATTGAATTGTTCATCATTACCTCTAGATGCTAAGTACATGATTGAGTTAGCTAATGGTAAACTAATTAAAGCCGATAAAATTTGCCGTGATTGTAAAATAAATTTAGCCGGAGAAACGTTTAAAATTGACTTAATACCCGTAGAATTAGGAAGTTTTGATGTAATAGTCGGCATGGACTGGATGTCCAAAATAGGAGCTGAAGTTGTGTGTGCCAAGAAGGCAATTCGCATTCCTCGTAAGGATAAAACGCCAGTAATGATTTATGGAGAGAAGGGTAACTCAAAGCTAAAACTCATTAGTTATTTGAAAGCTCAAAAGTGCTTGAAGAAAGGGTGCTATGCTATCTTAGCACATGTTAATAAAGTCGAAACGAAGGAAAAAGTGAAGAGCATCAATGACGTGCCTGTGGCAAGAGATTTTCCTGAAGTCTTTCCGGAAGAGTTGTCGGGATTACCTCCATTTAGATCTGTAGAATTTCAAATAGATTTAGTACCAGGAGCTGCACCAGTGGCTCGTGCTCCATATATACTTGCACCGTCCGAGTTAAAAGAACTTCAGAGTCAGTTAAAAGAATTACTGGATCATGGATTCATACAACCAAGTACTTCACCGTGGGGAGCTCCGATTCTATTTGTTAAAAAGAAAGATGGATCTTTTAGGATGTGTATAGATTATCGTGAATTAAATAAGTTAACTATCAAGAATCGGTATCCACTACCGAGAATTGACGACTTATTTGATCAACTCCAAGGATCATGTGTGTACTCAAAAATTGACCTAAGGTCGGGCTATCATCAATTACGTGTCAAAGAAGAGGACATTCCGAAAACTGCTTTTCGGACACGTTATGGTCATTACGAATTTTTGGTCATGCCGTTTGGGTTGACAAATGCGCCAGCTGTATTCATGGACCTCATGAATCGAGTTTGTAGTCCATATTTAGATAAGTTTGTTATCGTTTTCATTGATGATATTCTTATCTATTCAAAGAGTGAGCAAGAGCATGAGCAGCATTTAAGGTTGATATTAGAGTTGTTGAGAAAAGAACAGCTATATGCTAAATTTTCTAAATGTGCTTTCTGGTTGAAAGAAGTGCAATTTCTTGGCCACGTTGTTAGTAGCAAAGGAATTCAGGTTGATCCAGCAAAAATTGAAGCCATTGAAAAATGGGAGACTCCTAAGACACCAACGCAGATACGCCAATTTTTGGGTTTAGCCGGTTATTATAGAAGGTTTATTCAAGATTTTTCCCGAATAGCTAAGCCGTTGACAGCATTAACGCAAAAAGGGAAGAAATACGAATGGACCTCGGAGCAGGAGAACGCATTTCAATTACTGAAGAAGAAGTTAACTACGGCGCCTATTTTATCGTTACCTGAAGGGAACGATGATTTTGAAATATATTGTGACGCTTCGCGACAAGGTTTTGGTTGTGTTCTTATGCAACGAAAGAAAGTTATTGCATACGCATCTCGACAATTGAAGATTCACGAGCGGAATTATACGACGCATGATCTAGAACTGGGAGCAGTCGTGTTTGCGTTAAAGATATGGAGACACTACTTATATGGGGTTAGATGCACTGTGTTTACTGATCATAAAAGTCTTCAACATATTTTCGATCAGAAACAGCTAAACATGAGGCAACGTAGGTGGGTCGAGCTGATAAACGACTACGATTGTGAGATTCGCTATCATCCCGGGAAAGCGAATGTAGTGGCTGACGCATTAAGCAGAAAGGAACGAGAACCAATTCGAGTACGAGCGATGAACATAAAAATTCGCATGAATCTCAACTCACAAATCAAAGAAGTTCAACGAGAAGCACTTACTAAAGAAAATATAGGAAATGAAATAATGAAGAAGTATGAGAAGCAACTCGTTATGAGGGAAGATGGAATTCGATATTTTGCAAATCGTATTTGGGTACCGAAGTTGGGTGGATTAAGGAAGTTGATATTGAACGAGGCACATAAGACAAGATATTCGATACATCCTGGAGTTGGAAAGATGTACCAAGATCTTAAGACGCATTATTGGTGGCCTAATTTGAAGACAGACGTTGCAACATATGTTGGGGAATGTTTAACTTGTTCCAAAGTCAAAGCAGAACACCAGAAGCCGTCAGGGTTACTTCAACAACCAGAAATTCCAGAATGGAAATGGGACGGTATTACCATGGATTTCATCACGAAGTTACCAAAGACTGCCTGGGGATACGACACCATTTGGGTAATTGTTGATCGTCTTACCAAATCTGCACATTTCTTGCCTATAAAGGAAACAGATAGAATGGAGAAATTATTACGATTATATATAAAGGAAATAGTTTCAAGGCATGGAATACCTATTTCCATTATATCTGATCGTGATAGTAGATTTACCTCAAAGTTCTGGAAATCACTACAGGAGGCACTAGGAACTCGTTTGGATATGAGTACCGCATATCATCCGCAAACGGACGGGCAGAGTGAAAGAACAATTCAGACTCTTGAAGACATGCTCAGGGCATGTGTGATCGATTTTGGAAACGGATGGGATAAGTATCTACCATTAGCAGAATTCTCGTATAATAATAGTTATCATGCGAGCATTAAAGCTGCACCATTCGAAGCATTGTACGGAAGGAAGTGTAGATCTCCTATCTGTTGGAATGAAGTAGGAGATCGACAATTAACTGGTCCCGAGATCATACATGAAACTACTGAAAAGATAGTACAAATCAAGGAGAGATTGAAAACAGCCCGTAGTCGCCAAAAGAGCTACGCCGATGTTCGAAGGAAACCATTAGAGTTTCAGATCGGTGACATGGTTATGCTAAAGGTCTCACCTTGGAAAGGTGTAATACGTTTCGGTAAAAGAGGTAAACTGAACCCAAGATATGTAGGCCCGTTCAAGATCATCGAACGCATTGGACCGGTAGCTTATCGACTCGAGTTACCGCAACAACTCGCCGGAGTACATAATACATTTCACGTCTCGAACCTTAAGAAGTGTCTTGCAAAGGAAGACCTCACCATTCCTCTTGAAGAAATTCAAGTTGACGAGAAACTACAATTCATAGAAAAACCAATCGAGATCATGGATCGTGAAGTTAAACGGCTCAAGCAGAGCAACATACCGATCGTTAAAGTTCGTTGGAATGCACGAAGAGGTCCCGAGTTTACTTGGGAGTGAGAGGATCAAATGAAACAAAAATACCCGCATTTGTTTCCCGATGACGCAAAATAGGTACGATTTTAAAATTTCGGGACGAAATTTATTTAACGGGTAGGTACTGTAATGACCCGGACTTTTTCGATCAATTTATACTTATAAGATTAATATTTACATAAATTAAACCTTACCAACATGATAAGCAATCTAAATTGTTGAGATTTATGTTTTTGAAAAGAGTTTTACACAACGTTTGACCGTCCAATTTGACCGATGATATCACGAACTATATAACATACGATAATTATACGTTTATGTATATATATGTATTTATATATATTTAACATGATCTAAGGATGTTTAACATCTCATTGGGTACTAATAACAATGAGTTATAAGTATATTTTGAAACTACTAACTTAAGTTTTCAAAACGATAACTATACGTAACGTTCTTCGACATAAATACTTATAACCTATAATACTTATACATGCATCGTATAGATATGTATTTTATCACTTTTAAAGGGCTTACATACATAAAACAATATAAGTATATTTACAAAAGATAGCTATATTTGAATCCTCGTTCCGTTTTCTCAAAGATTTCTACACGTATATCTAGGGTATATGTACCCGTATCATACGCAGCTTCTAGATGTATTTACTATTGGTATATACCAATAAAAATCTGCTCCTTAGCAGCCTTAAATGATTAAGAAACATGTGGAACCAACCATTTGTCAAGTAGCATGAATTATTTAGCAAGAAAACAAAGTTAGGTATCTTTTTTTTCCTTTATAACCTAAAAACGTTTTTATGCATGCACACCATTTCTTCACCCCATTTTCTCATACTTACACTCCCATTTCTCTCTCAAAATACTCTTAACTTTATACTTGATCATCTCCAAGCATTTTCCCCATCATTTAGCTTCAAAAACAACCCTTAATCATCATAAGAAAAACCATACAAGAACACTTCAATAATCCTTTCAAGAATACAAGTTTACTTCCAACCTTTCAATCCCACTCCACCAATCTTTTATCCCAAGATTATTTATTATATTTTCCAGTAGCCTTGTCCAAGTAACTTGAGGTAGTAACCTTGTTCATAATTTTATTCGATTCATACTTATATAGCTATCTTATTTTGTGATATAAAATTTTAATAACAAGAACATAGTTTGAATGATTTCAAACTTATTTGCAAACTAAATAGATCCTTATAACTTAACTTTTAAAACACTTCAAGACCTGTAATATATCATAATGATATGCTAACTTAACAAGATACAACTTGTTTTTACAAAGAACACCTTAAAACTGAATCTACGGTGTCGGAGTGTAACCGGGGGCTGTTTTGGGTTGGATAATTAAAAACCATCTTGAACTTTGAATTAGAAGTTCATGTTCTGGAAAAATGATATTTCTTATAAATATGTTAACACATAAAAATTTCATGATTTAACTCAAAGTATAAGTATTTTTAGAAAAATAATCATTTAAGGTTGTTTACATGATGGAAAATGATTAACTTCATAAGTTTCACCAAAGTTTGACCTATGACCTGTGATTTTGAATACAAACTAAGGTATTTACAGTTCATATTCTTAAAGAAGGACTCGATCCAAGGAAGTGGCAAGTTGAACCAACGAAAACGGAGTTGTAACGAAGAAACTATGACCAAAACAAAATCGGATATCCAAGTCTAGTTTAGCCACGAAAATAATTGGAGAAAAATTAAATAAATCACATCTTTTTAAAATAACATGATATTTTATATATATGTACTCATAATTTAATTTTATATATTTCAGGACCACCCGTAAACAATACGAGAAGATTAATCATAAGATCCCATGATTGTACGCAACACGTCATTTGACAACACCGGTACTTTATGTACGCAACACGTCATTTGACAACACCGGTACCGTGGGTCAAGATTAATCCCGACCAATACAAATACGATGGGGTTTTATTTATTTCGATGGGGGTTTTATTTATTAAACACCTAAATATGAACCATTAAAATTGAATTACTAACATCGGACTGCTAACTACGGACTAAGAAATTATTAAAACTATTAAAAGTATAATAAGTATATATATGTGACGATTGTTTAAAATAGAAATATATTGATAAACTATATATGGATAGGTTCGTGATATCAATCGGAGACCAAGTCGAAATTACATATCTTCAAGACAAAAGTGAGTATATAGTCCCACTTTTAAACTCTAAGTATTTCGGGATGAGAATACATGTATTTTATGTTTTACGTTATGGACACAAGTAACTGAAAAATATATTCTACGTTGAGTTGTACCACTGGCATACTTCCCTGTAGCTTGGTAACTGTTATTTACAGCGGTATTGTAAACGCGAATCCTGTTGATAGATCTATCGGGCCTGACAACCCCAACCGGACTGGACGACCAGTATTCAACGGTTGCACAGTACTTCGTTTCGTAACTACACTTGGTACGGTGTAGTAAGATTTCATAATAAAGGGAATATGCGACGTGATTAAATGTTAAGTATGGTTACCAAGTGCTCAACCACTTAGAATATTTTTATTAAAATGTTTATATATGAAATCTTGTGGTCTATATATATATTGCTGCCGGCATTAAACCTATATCTCACCAACTTTATGTTGACGTTTTAAGCATGTTCATTCTCAGGTGATAATTAGAAGCTTCCGCTGCAACATGTTGAATTTAAACAAGATCTTGAGTATGCATATTTGTGTCAAAAATAAAACTGCATATCGGAGGATTTGTAATGTAAAATATGCTAGAAATCGTATTGTTATCATCACATGTAAAGTTTGTAAGTCTAAGATTATCGCTAAATGATAATCATCTTTATATTGTCTAAAGCTTGTATTATCATAAGAGTTATGGTTTGTAATGTAAAATAAATGCAGTTGTTCTTTTAAAAATGTCGCATATAGAGGTCAATACCTCGCAATGAAATCATACGTTATCTAACACGTTCTTATGGTTAAGGACGGGTTATGACACCGTCCCTGAGCAACTGCTCTGATACCAATTGTAAGTAACTAGAGAGGGGGTGATAGTTACTTAATACGTGTTTAACACTTTTTTGATTGATCACCAAATTCGATTAACTATGATCAACCAATTCAACTCAAACTTGATGTGTGTAGTGTATATGTTCAAAATTATGAATGAAGTAATGTAAAGAACATAGACACAAGGATTTATAGTGGTTCGGGTGGATGTTAACTAATCCACCTAAATCCACTCCCCGATTACACTAATCGGGATTTGTTGCTTCACTAAGCACTTTTCTCCAAACCCGGTGGAGATCTGATTTACAAGTCTTCAACTTCTTTGGTAGACAACAAACATAATCTTTCTATCCCTTTAAAAGATCAACTCCAACCTAGATCAACTTGTCTTCACCTTAAATAAGATTAATCAACTTCCTAAGTCCCTTTAAGGAAGTAGATCACTAAGCTAGCCTATGCTTCTACTAATTGAAGTTACAAGACTTATACACTTTGTAATGATGATCCTAAGACAATACTAGGACATACATTACACTAAGTAAACTTACAAGATTAATGATTTTGATTAGTAAGTTTACTATAACCAAATTCTATATCTATAAGATTATAGAATCTTCTCTTGCTTGATCACATTTGAGTAGTAATTTGAGCCCTTGTGATCTCTGGAATTAAGCTTTTGAAATATGCAAGAGGGTCAACTTCAGATGCTCTTAAATGCTTGCCTTTTATAGTAGGATTCAAAATATAGTCGTTGACACACGGTTGCCAGCACGGTCGACCGTGGTTCGACCGTGCGTGCTCCAGTCCAAAATTGGTATCTGATGTATAGCCGTTTGACTCAAATTTGAACACCACATTTTGGCACCTTTACTCCTTCTAGCACCTGCAAAAGAAACCAAACATCCTATACAAGTACCATATGCATTAAGTGTGTGAGATCTGTTCTTATTGCATGAAAGTGATATAACACTCCATTAGTGGTAAACCCAACATTCTTGGAGAAGTGTCTTGATTGATATTTTGAGAAATCTCAGATTGGTCAAGCCTTAGTTAGTCACTTTAATGCATTTGGTTCAATTCTAAAGACTAGTCAATATGTCATTAACTTCCTAGTTTCAATTAAGCACAAGTCATGTTTATTTTAAGCTTAGGTAGATTAATTGAATGATGTCTTTCTAAGATGATCATTAAGTATATAGAGACATCAAAGTTAAGTCATACTTGAACAAGCAATCACAATTTGTTACTTAGACAAGACCAAGTAAACAATTGATCATAATTTCATTGTGAATCAATTTACACTTAATTGTTGGAGTAGACTAGTTACTTGAATCCTAACTAGTAAGCACATAGCAATCATGTTAATCAAGTTGACAAATTTATGAGTATTAAACATATTAGCAAGTAGCAAGTAATACTCACACATAGCAAGAGATAGTTACTATAAGATCAATCATATAGATATTTGCACAACTTGTAATTTAAGCTTTTAGCAAGCTTACTTGCAATATAACATATTGCATGATTAATATGTAATCACACATTAATGTTCAACACATGCACAAGGGAAGAGCAATCTCTAGTTGGGACTTAGTGACCATCCTAAATGTATCTAAGTGTATTTTAGGATTACAAGTCTTTACTAGTTACACTTGAAAGCATTGTTCTTTGTTTTCCTTTAATTAATCACTAAGTCATCTTTAATAGTAATTATTGTTCTAGTGACATTGGCTTAAGTGTGTTGGTACTTGATAATCATACTAAGGATGTCTAGATAAGAATCAAGATCACAAGTTATTGATTAACACTTATGTATTATGCCTAATCTTGGTTAATTTGTCATTAAGATGTCCTTAGGCGTAATTAACCACGATTAGTGTTTTTATGACCAAAACATAATTGAGTATGGAGAAGGCATCTATTCTAAGCGTGTTGAGAAAGGTTTCATGAATTATAGATGTCGGGAACTAGTCAAACTTTATTTGGTCAAAATTGGTAACAAAGAAAACTGCATTCGCACTGCAGTTAACTGTGATGACGACCGTGCAACTTGTTTTCACAAAACTGCGTTGCAATTCAGTTTGGAGTTCTACGGCTGGCTATGCGGTCGACCTTACCTTGACCGTGTATTTAGCTGAACTTTAATTATATTCTTTAAGCTATGTTTGACTTGGTCATTTGCAAGATAAAGTATGGATTAGTGACCTTGCGTGTTTTATGTTAAGATGTCGGTCATTACTTATACATATGTATGTGTCATCATCAAAACATATTATGTGGTTAATCATACTTAAGTTTGTCGTTTAGTTCATTAACCAACATTCAACCAACACTTAGGATAGGGTATAGTTTAAGGATATAACGAAGCAAAATAAATAAACGAAGAGAAAGAAACGAGTTACTCCCCTTGGGTGCGGTTGTGAGCTGAGGATCTGAAGGTAGACTGAGTCAGAACCATCTTTCGCTGGATTCGAATCGGTCTTCTTGAAGTGTACTCGAGCTCATTAGGGTGTTCTCATCCTCTATACACCATCCACCAATAACTTGCAATGAAATAATCAACGGGTTTCCTTGTCATTTCATCATTATTCAAAGATCTCAATCACAGGCATCAATAACTGTCTATTACTTGTAAAAATGGAAAAGATTAATCCTAGACAGATGATTAAGCTTTAGGTCATAGACTCACTAATTTGCGTTTTAATGATAAATTTATTTGAAAACTTGAGGGTTTCAAAATTAGGTTTTTTGAAAATTCAACAAATCAGTGTATGACTAAAAAGCTTAATCCCACAATTAACGTGTTGATTGCCTTTAATTTTAAGACTTTTGAAATAATGTAGCAATTAATTCACTTAAGCCCAAGATAAGTAGGAGAACTGAATTCATCCTAAGAAACGTTGAAAATTTTATTTTAAGTTTCACTTTCTCATTTATTCAATTAACCTAATTATCCTAATCTAACTACTACTAAAGCTATAGAAAAATAAACACACGGGTTGCCTCCCGAGAAGCGCTTGTTTTTGTTCGAGTCACGAGCCTGACTCTAGCCTTATTTCTCAGGAAGTCTAGGCGGCTCCCTTACATCCATCGGTAACAAGAGGTAAGCCGTTTAGCAAGCCGTTTGCAGAGCCCGTTTGCCAGCCTTGCCCGTTTGCTTGAACCATGTGGCAGGACATTTGCCATAGTGGCAGGCCGTTTGGTAAGCCGTTTGGCAAGCCGTTTGTCCTGCACTATTTTGCTGAATTCACTAGATCGTAACTTGATTTCTGATCTTTCACCGTTTTCGCTCTAGAATCTTCATTTTAGCTCCGATTCTGACGACTCTTGCGCCCACGCGTTCGTAATTAAATATCCTACAACATGAGATTAAGTAAATAAACTTTTATAAAAATTATAATTTAAGTTATTTAAACGCGAGTTAATTGTCTTAGCCGATTTTGCTCGTTTTTCATTCGTTTTTAGTGATTCTTGAAACATAGCCTTCGTAATGACATAATCTACCAAATGAAGCAAATAAATGCTTATTTAGATGATAAAGTCAATTACTTTATCATAAATGGGCTAATATCGGGGGTAAAAACGTGACTTTTTAGCCGATATCACATCTTTTCTCGTATTACTTGGTTTAAAA
Source organism: Rutidosis leptorrhynchoides (assembly GCF_046630445.1). Lineage (NCBI taxonomy): Eukaryota > Viridiplantae > Streptophyta > Magnoliopsida > Asterales > Asteraceae > Rutidosis > Rutidosis leptorrhynchoides. Next base: position 24,352,597 of record NC_092334.1, on the reverse strand, counting down.
GTACTTCGGTTTCTTTTAGCCAAAATACAAGTTTCACAATTTAAGGTAACATTTGATGAAAAAAGACTCGAAAATAAAGCATGCAAATATCCGGATGATGGGTGACCCAACCTCCTATGCCATAACCAAGCTTCCCTAGTAGGTGTTCCGTGAGCAAGCATCACAGTACCTTGTTGGGTAACTTCGTTCACATAGTACAACCCACCCCGTTCGGTACCACGCCCAATAATCACCCCAGTCTTGATATCTTGAAGGATACAAAAGGTAGGGTGTAATAAAACAGAACGATTCAGTTCTTTTGTAACGTGGCTAACCGATAACAATTTATGAGACAGGACAGGAATATACAAACAATTAGATAATTTCATAGTCGGAGTAATTTCAATTCTTCCATCCCCTTTCACTTGTACGATCCCTCCATTGGCAGTTTGGATGTTATTAACCCGGGGTTTTGATTCGGAACAAAAATCAGATTTTTCAAAACTCATGGTATGGGTAGCACCACAATCAAAAATCCATTCGTTACTTTTTATGGTATTTGAAATAATATTAGCTTTTCCGGTAAAACTTGGGTTTTTAATTAAATGTTTATTTTCGGAAAAATAGTTTTGAACCGGTTTAATATTTTGATTCTTATCATGTTTTCGGGTTTGGGCCTGAACAGAATAATAGTCCAAATTCTGATCTGAATCACTTTTATAAAGCCCACCAGTAATACCATTTTTCTCTGTTTGGGCCAAACCACTTTCCAGCCCATCCCCTTTTTCTTTATGGACTAAACCATTGCTAAGCCCACCCTTATTATTATTAATACCCTTATTATTATTATTATTATTATTATTATTATTATTATTATTATTATTATTATTATTATTATATGGGCTGAATAAGTTGGGCCAAGACACCAGGCCACATTTTTTCCCTTTTTCTTTATGTTTTGGCCGATTATCCTTGGTACCAGGTGTGCTCACCTTTTGGTCGTTCATCTTCCCAGACTGAAATCTAGGGTTCATAACCCTCTTTTCTCTTCTGGTCGATTGTTCAAAATTAGGGTTTAAACCCTCTTTTTCTATCAAGTTTTGTAAACACTGGAACCGACTAGGGTTAATCCATTATGTTTTTTCATCTATTGGTTTCGAATTCGGTCTTGGGGAATAGCAATTAACGATGGTCTTGGGTTTTGAGGATGTTACCCTCACCCATTTAATCGTTATTTCAGATGAATTAGAGTTTAAAGGGTTAGAAAGACCTGTATTCGTTTTTCTACTTGTTGTTGGTAGCCTCACGGATCTGGTGACCTCACGGTTGCCATCAGTGACTTCTGCTACCACTTTGCAAAGCTTTTGTTTGTGCCACCAGTTGGGGTACCCAATAAGTTTAAAGCAGTTAATTACTGTGTGTTCTTGCATTCTGCAATAAACACACCTCGGAGGTTGTGGTGGTCGATGGTGGTCTGTGGTGGCAGCCTTTGATTCAATACAAGGAGGTGTTTGACGTAACACATTCAGGTAAGTTACTTTGCTACCGTCTTTTCCTGACATGGCAGCTTGATTCGTAACTTCATCTTGATTCACGAAGCTAATATTTTGCTTCTTCAAAATTGAGCTACTGTCAATTATTGACATGGCAGCTTGATGTTGATCTTGGTACATGATTGAAGCTAAAAATCGGTTGTATTGATCCCTTGATCTACACCGTTAGCTCTGATACCATGTTAAATCAAAGATTAAAAAGGCTAAATGTATTTGTATTGATCTGTTTTGTATTTTGCATAAACTGAATTGATACACTAACAATTAAAGAGTGTAAATATATACACTTAGCTCCTAACGGCTATTTCTACAAAAGGAAGGATACAATAAACATTTTGGAACCCCTTTGATATAAAAGGAAATATGCAGAATGTTGGACCCGTTAACTTGGCAGCTAGTTGGTCCCGTGATATGTTCCAAATGGGAAAGGATGAAATGAACTTTCTGATCCCAAGAAGTCAAATTACCATATGAGGTAATTTGACTTTAGATTTGCTGCTATATTCTAACATGTTGTGTTATGTTCGCGTTTTGTTGATCGTTGCCTTGACCAGGGGCGGACCTATGAAGGGTCAGGGTGGGGCACCTGCCCCCAGTGAATTTGCAATTTTTAGTGTAAATTTTTTCGGTTTTTCGATTTTGACTCCGGTGGAATTTTTTTTTTTTGCCCCAAACCCTTCATAGTTTGTCCCAAAACCGCCATATATTGCCCCAAAATCTTCGTATTTTGTCCAAAAATCTCTAAATTTTGCTCAAAAAATTCTATATTTTGCCCAAAAACCTCCATATTTTGCAAAAAAAAAAAATCTCTACGTTTTAAAAAAAATTTTCGCCCCTGGTGAAAAAATTTCGTGGGGCCTTGACCTTGGTTGGTTTGTTTCTTTGTCGAACTCGTTTGTTACTCTCAATTTGTATGTTTTTAGAGGTTTCATCTTTGATGAAACCTATCTTTACTTAAAAAAATCAAACCATCTCTCTTAAAGATTTTCAATATAACATTTAAAGTAAAATACTACTCAGTATTACAAGGTAAAAATGACTTTCTTTTTAACTTATTGATGAAATGAAAAACATGATTGATTGATGGAATTTGTCATTATGATTGATTATGATTACTTTGTTGGTTTTATTACATTTGTCCTTTCTTCATCCATACAACTTTCATTGTACGTGCATGTATCATTCCCATCCATTCATTACGATCGATCAATGTTTTTAGAATTATCCTGTAACGTTTTGTATAAATATCGGTAAATATTAAGGTAATTAAAATTTACACGTATTCAGGGGCGGAGGGAGGTGCAACTGGGGTCAGGTGCCCCCTACGACTCAAATTTGTGTAGTGTATTCATATGCCGGGTTTAGTGAAATAACTGGTGGATTTGTTAATTTGCCCCCACTTCTCTTATCGTTAAGCTTTTCTTTGATTTAAATGGAGAACGAAAACATGAAATCATGAGAAAAATAGAAGAGAAAAGTGATGGTAAGCTAGCCATGAAGTTTCTGCTGAAAACTTTTTAGGTGAGATACATACAGGGAATAGGGTGAGGAAGACAATAAATTTGGTCCACTCATTTTTTTTTAACTTATTCTCATATGCACTGTTTACATTCTTAAGTTTTACAGTAGTTAACTAGTTGTGGAGCCCTCGCTTCGTGCCGGGGGCTCCGTTTTGAATGCGAGTTAAAAAAAAAAGTCTTGATCTATTTTGTAAAAAAGAATTTTTTTCGACATCTAACATTGAAGGGTTGTTCCTTTTGTGAAAGTTGCTTCTTTTAGCGTTCGGGTTTTATTTATAAAAAAAAAGTTAGTAAAGTGGGGGTTCATTTGTATTTTAATAAAAGTTAAGGGGTTAAGTTTGTGAAATTTGAAAAAAATATACGTATAAAGTGGGAGTTCGATTTCTATTTTAATAAAAGTTAGGGGGTTAAGTCTGTGAAAATTGAATATTAGTAAAAAAAAAAAAAAAGTTAGTAAAGTGGGGGTTCGATTTGTGTTCTAATAAAAGTTAGGGGGTTAAGTTTGTGAAATTTGGGGAAAAATATATGTATAAAGTGGGGGTGCGATTTGTATCTGAATAAAAGTTGAAGGGTTAAGTGTGTGAAAAGTGGAAAAGAGAATAGTACTATTCATTTGGGCTTTGTCTTTTAGATATAGGTATATAATAAAGTGGGGGTTCGATTTCTATTTTAATAAAAGTTAGGGGGTTAAGTCTGTGAAAATTGAATATTAGTAAAAAAAAAAAAAAAGTTAGTAAAGTGGGGGTTCGATTTGTATTCTAATAAAAGTTAGGGGGTTAAGTTTGTGAAATTTGGGGAAAAATATATGTATAAAGTGGGGGTGCGATTTGTATCTGAATAAAAGTTGAAGGGTTAAGTGTGTGAAAAGTGGAAAAGAGAATAGTACTATTCATTTGGGCTTTGTCTTTTAGATATAGGTATATAATATACATATTAACCCTTTTTTTTTTTTTTTTGAAAAGCAAATTATCTATTATTATAAATGAAATATGTACAAGATGGCGGGGTAGCCGAAATAGCTACCACCTCCGGACACGAGATTTACAAAGCAAGATACACGAGGAAAAACAAATACACGATACACGAAACATTACTACGAAAAGTAAGCTTTTCAACCCGGATCAAAAGTTGAATCTAATGCGTTTGTACCCATGAGCCATTGTTGCCACGTTGAAGCTGGTTTTCTCGAACGATTTAGTATCCACTCGAATGATTTCACTTGTATTTCGCAAATGATCTTCGGAGTCGCCCAAGAATCGTTTTTAAAAACTTTGAGGTTCCTATTTTTCCATATCATGTAGCATGTTACCCACATAATCGCTTGCCAAACTTTCCGTTTATTTGTATTCGATGTTGTAAAGCACGTTCCATTGATCAATTCGTCGATAGTGGCTCCCGAAGGGAAGGGAAGATTCCACCATTTAAAGATGCCAATCCATATATCTTTAGCGGATTTGCATGAGTAAATGGCGTGATCTACCGATTCAACCACATCATTACAAATGGGGCATAATAATGTGTCTAAATCGATCCCCCTCCGATCAAGTTCCACCCTAACCGCGATTCGTTTCCTAAGGACTCTCCAAACGAAGATTCCAACTTTAAGTGGAACCAGGTTATTCTTGATAGTTAGAGTACTTAACTATTAATTTTTTGAGCTGATTCTTAATTGTTGATTATTAACCTTATGAAATATACGAGTGCTGATTAGATTAATATTAAGGTTATGTCTTCTTGAATTTATTGGAGATAATAATAAAGACATTTATACCTAATAAAATTATATTTTTCACAAATAAATATGATTTATACAATAAACAAAACAAATTATTCGAATACGTTATAATGTCTAAGCGAATAAAACACTATAAAGTTTGTTGATTTAAGTTATTTTGTATGTGTATCAATGTTGATTGACATGGTGTTTTATCGTTCTTTTGTAAGTCACAATTTTACGTGATATTTTTCGCCCCCATTGTAAAATGTTTCTGGATCCGCCACTGCACGTATTAGCTCATATTTAGTATATTACCATTACCATTACCATTACTATTACCATTATTTTTTTTTTATCATACATACTAATGACGAAAAATCTATGAATAGTAAACTACATACGGAGTATATTACTTCTAAGTCACCATACATGCTAACGACGAAAACCCACGAACAATAGCTCACATATTTTCTTTTAAATCATGTCAAGTTGTCAACATATTACTTATTTACATTTACAATAACTCACATATATTTTCTTAAAATCATGCCTACATATTAATTATATTATATTATTATAATTATAATTATAATATTATACTAACAAAGACATAAGTGAATGTTGACCCTGACTGATCGGTGTACTATTCACGTCTTATTTTTTTTTTTTAATATTCACATTTTTTGTTATAATTCAGTCTTTTTTTTCATCAACCAAACGTATGCATTGTTCACGAATTCTTTTTTTTACTCTTCATATTTTTTTAAAACCTTTTTTTTGTTTCCTTAGTAGGTAGTACGTTTTTTATCTTTTAAGGAAGGTGGGTGAGATAACATTTTATCGTTTGAGAAAGTGAGTGAGATAACGTGTATGAACACATAGAACAACAACTCGTGAATTTTTTTTTCTGGTTCACGATTTTTCTAAATGTTCTTTTATGCTTCACATTTATTTTACTTTTTTTTTCTTTTTCTTAGTACGTCTTTCATACTTGGAGAAGGTATGTGAGATAGCATATATGAACAAATAGTATGCCTTTTATCACTTGGAGAAAGTGACTGAAATAACATTATATGAACACATACAACAACTTACTCCTGATTTTTTTTTGTTACAATTTTTTTAATTAAAATTATTCTAACAAAGCGGAACCCTCACAACTCTTGTTATTTATATTTACAACATATAATGAGGATAGCTTCAATGGTAATGGGTTGCTTTATGAGTTTGTTTCTATTAGTGACGAAAACAGGAAAAAAAAATCATCGGGGACCAAAAAATTTTAAAAGCATAGCAACATTTTTTTTATTAAAATATAGAGGTAAAATGTGAAGGCTTTGGGGCAAAATAATGAAAGTTTTTGAGCAAAATATGAAGGCTTTCGGCTAAATCTGAAGACTTTGTGGCAAAATATAGAGATTTTTGGACCAAACAAATTCCACAGGAACCAAAATGAAAAAATCCAAAATTTTCCGCTAAATAAAAAATCACTGGGGCAGGTGCCCCTGCCCCTACCTATTTCCGCTGGTTGCTACCTTGAAAACAAATAGAGCTAATATAATACTCCAATTTAGCTAAAGATAACTTAAGTTATAAATTAATTATTACTGTACCATACATACTAATGATGAAAATCCTATGAACAATAAATCACTCGTATTTTTTGCTTTAAGTCACCATACATACATACTAATGATGAAAAGCCATGAACAATAACTCGCATATATTTTTTTAAATCATATCCACATATTAATTATTTACATTTATAACATATAATTGAAGTGAGGATAGTTTAGATGTAGTGCCGGAACTAGGATTTTTTTTACCGTGAAAAAAAAAAAAAAAAAAAAAACCATAACAATTTTTTTGGACAAAATGTGGAGGTTTTGGGGCAAAAAATTGAGATTTTTGGGCAAATTATGAAGTTTTTTTTTTGGCAAAAGTTGAAGTTTTTGGGCGAAATTTGAAGGTTTTGGAGCAAAATTTGGAGAATTTTGGACAAATTCAAATGTTTTAGGGCAAAATATGTTGATTTTGGGGCAAAAAAAATTCACCGGGGGCAAAGTCGAAAAACTCAAAATTTTAACACTAAAAAAAAAAATTCACTGGAGGCGGACGCCCCCCTTGCCCCCATATATTTTCGCCACTGCTTGGATGATAATGGGTTGCTATATGTGTTTGTCGCTGCCCAAAGAGCTAAAAGCTGATAACCAGAACTTATGTTGAAAACAAAAAGATCTAATATATTACTCAAGTTGGCTAAAAATAACTTAATTTATAAATTAATCATTAGAGCTTATTTTTCAATAAGCTATTAATTAATTTATCGTTTGAATAATATTAGAAGTGGAACATATATAAAAATAGTCTTAAACTCCTATCCATGGCGCGTAACTAATAGTGACGATGCAACAAATAAAATGGTGGTATCATGTGACACCACTACTTTTGAGTTTTCTGCAAAATATTGTTTAAATTGTATAAAACAACATTAAATTTAATAATATGAACATATATGTTAGTTGTATTATTGATTTATTTTAAAGAAAACATTCATTAAATATAATTAGTACATATAATAACTATTTGAGTTTTAATTATACATTCACTGAGTGTAGACAATGTTGAAAAAGTCGTAAGACGGGGTCGAGACGGTTGTGACCTTAAAGGGTCGAGACACGGTCGAGATGAACATTAACTTACGTGACTTTAATATATATATATATATATATATATATATATATATATATATATATGTGTGTGTGTGTGTGTGTGTGTGTGTGTGTGTGTGTGTGTGTGTGTGTGTGTGTGTAAACACATAAAGTCAAAATTTTCGTTGACCAATTTGTATCTGGAATCGTTGTTACAACTAATATAATACAAAAAGTAACATTAAACTACGTCAATTTTGAATGATTTGACCGACTTTAATCGAATTTTTTTATTTTGACCGTTATTAACCCGACCTTTCCTGCCTTTGACCCGACTATTGACCGTTGGGTGACTTATTAAACGCTGAGACGGAGTAGAGACGGGGGCTAGTCATCAAAATGCTTCGACAGACACCATTTGTAACTATGAGTTTAGTTAACAACCATAATATTACTTACTGATCAAACATATTTTCGTTAAACGTTAATTGGATAGGTTGCCGTTAATAAGCTTGAGTGCAAAGATAACTTAGGTGAAGTTGGGGGTGACTAGGTGTTCGCTCTCCGGTCCGGATACCGTGAATAACCTAGTTGGAGATGAGGATCTCTGAGAGGTGGCGGACAGCTAGTTGATGTATAAGTGAGTTTGACTCGGTTTTGACCGAGTGCTGAGTTGATAAGCAAGTAATGAGGGGATATTTCTAGAGAGAGAAAGTATTTGGACTCATTATTAGTGATGTGACTTGACTTGCTTCAACATGTTGTTTTGGGAAATAACAGTAGCATAGGGTTTATGCTGTTCTTGGGCCTTGTTATGCCGACGTGTCATTCCTTATTGGGCTTTGGCTAACATTAGGAGTTGGGCCCAAGTCGTATTGTTTGTGTGAAGCTTACGTGGCACACGCATGCCCTGTGTGCGTACTGTCGTGTAGCTGAATTTGTACGTGCCAGTGTCCTTGTACCAGACAGATAGTGTCATTGCACTGACACGTGTACAGACTTTGTCGGGTGATGGGCTTACACATATACATCCCCATGAGATGGCCCGAAGTGTACAAGTTGCCTAATGACGATCTCACGTCTGTAGGTTGTGACGGCTCACGCATACGTACTATCGGATGCTTGGTCTTATGTGCACGCACTGCCTATAGGCGGGCTTATGTGTACTTACTGTCGGTTGGTGGGCTTACGTCAGTACACTGCCTTCGTCCAGGGCCGTTGACAGGTCATGTACGATAATTCTGGTCTTACGAATGGCTAGGTTGATGACGTTGTGTAAACGCCATCTAACTTTCATCTGCCATAAGTAGTGTACTTGTGTGATTTACGTCTAACGAATTGAGGTATTCGTTATGCGTATCATTATTGACTTGTCATATACTTAGAAAAAAGTAAATATATACCAAACAAACAATAAATATATTGGAGAGAGAGATGAGGGACCAAATATTTTTCCTTAAATACCAAACTTCTAAACCATTTCTTCTCTACTCTTAGTGTGTGATATAGAGTGTGTAGTGTGTGAGAGATATATAGATATATTATATATACATATATATACAATGGGTGCATGGAAAAAAGGGGTGGTGATTGGGCGGAGATCTGTCGGAAGAAGAAAAATGAAGGCGGCTTCATTGGTGGCATTAAACAAAAATGAAAGCCGCAAGTCCATGGAAAGAAAACTAAGGCAGCTACAGAGGATTATACCCGGTGGAGATGTTGGAGCTGCTGACGTGGACACCTTGTTTCACAGAATTGCTGCTCACATCATCCTACTTGAAGCTCGCGTGGATCTTCTCAATAATATTTACTCTGCTTTTAGCGACCTTTGATAAATTAAAAAAGTATTTAAGAGTCAAAGTCAACGCAGGTCCATGATGTCAAGTTTTTATGTATTTTAACGTATATTTATAATTATAATAATCTCATATATATGTTGTTTGGGTAATCAGATGACTATGGTATAAATGCATATATGTTGTTTGGGTAATCAGATGACTATGGTATGATTCGAAATTATGGTATAAATGCATTTTGTTGTTACTGGTATGTTAAATCCAATTATAATATAACTATTTATAGAATTTGTATAGTTGATGTTTATGAAATGTCAATGTGGCAAAACTTTACAGCTTCAGCTAATTTAAAGTACTACAGTATTATTTGTATATTTTGTATGGGGCTTATGAAAAGAAGTCTTGTTACTTTTCAGTAGAGTATGATTTTCAGTAGAGTATATATCATTGTTTAAATCTTACATTATCATATTTCCTATTCAGCAGATATTTAAACCATCTTAAGATTATGACATTATGTGTCTTGTATTATTTCAAAATCATAATTATCTTAAAGACTTAAAACCACTTATTGTAAAGAACACCGATTACTCTCCGATTACTTTTTTTTAAGAACAATCTGTTCCGATTTTTCAAAATTTGTTTATATAGTCGGTTAACATATGTTAATTGATCAAAATTAGATTTATTGATTAAAGTCATTCAAAACTGAAAATAGGTCATAATTTTTAGAGTTTTTGAATAAAGTAAACGATTTTAGACAATTATATTAAAGTTTATGTTTATGGTTTAAAGTACAATTTGTTAGGATTTAGGACCCAAACAAGTCAAGTGATTGATCATAATCACTAACCCACAAACGGCAAACGAATAATAAATCATAAAGATAAAGATAAATGACACAGGATTTAACGTGGTTATATCCCAACTCCAAAACATCGAGAAGGGTTTACTCCACTGGCGCAAACCAGAAATTTTTCACTATAAATTTCGTGCACATATGTTAAGGTTACGATAGGGTGTTTAAATAGGCAAAACTCAACAAGGAAACTACTTAACGAACAAGAAAACACGATTATGGAAGTTTCCTCCGGTCAGAACCATTTTCGCGACTGCAATGAAATTCTGGTGGTCGAGAGTTTTGTTTTCTCAGCAGACTCTTTCATACTTGCGACCATAACTCTAAACTAGCGGTCACAAGTTTCACAGATTCAGCAAACCTTGTTTAATTCGAACTTCGCGATCCAACATAATTTGATTAATCCTCGAATTGCCGATTACTCATTATAAAATACCGACCGATAACTCCCGAATAGCGAATTTTGCAACCTTGCCTTAAAACAATGAAAATTCATAACTTCATAATAATTTGAGTAGTAAAAAGCCTCAGTTGGTTGTGGGCATGTATCCTTGAAAAAAATATGTGCAGGTTCAAATCCGGGGGGGAGAGTTTTCTCCAAGGTTGTTAACCTAAAGCATTCCGGGTACGCTTTGCGCGATGGATGCGAGGAGTTTCTTCCTAACAGGTGCGTGAGTGGCAAATGAGAGGATTCGATGCCGAAATTGCCGTTCTAAAAAAATACCGTAATTAATTTAAGTATATTTGTTAGAGAAATAAATGATTGGTTAATGGGCCATATTATATTTGGATGGGCCTAGAACAACCCAACAAAATAAATATACGAAGCCCTAAACAATTAGACGTGGTTCTTATTTCTCTTATGTTTATGTCAGGTCCAAAAGATGAGCATGATGCTATACTGGTATCGCTATTGTCGGTTCAATATCTGTACGGTAAAAATAGGTATTATACATGTATGGTACCAAATTAAATATCAAAAAAATAAAAAATATTAAAAATACTAATTCATGCATATTGTTAAAAAGCTTAAGGCCTATTAACGTCTCAATCATAATTCAAAATTGCTAACAAAGTATAAATAGTTAGTACTTTTTCAAACCATCACACGAAAACTCTACATATAAGTAACATAAACATGGAAAATTGTAAGTTGTATGTACTTTAACAGAGTTGGAATCCATGGAAGTGTAGAGCATGCAAAAACTACACCAGTCAAAATTTAGAACAACCAAAACACGGCAACCTTATGGAAGCTAAATATATTAATTTATGCAAGTTTAAAAACAATCATAACCAAAGTCGATCCATGAACCAAAATAAATAACAATTAAAACCAATATAAGTATTAATTAACGTCAGCCAATTTATAATATGAAAGTTTTAAAGCATAAAATGACTCGCTTTCAAACTATGTAAACTGATACTCCGTAATATGTATATGTATATGTATATGTATATTTATATGTAACGGATCTTTGGGGTGGCAGGGGTGGGCAGTGGCCCCTCCAAAAATTTGTTCTCTTAGTGCAAATTTTATTTTTTGGGATCAAATATATAAATATGTTATATAATAGCCCCTCCAAGATTTTAGAATTTTTCTTATATAAGTTTCTGAAATGATTTTGGCCCTCCCACTAAAATCGTTCAAGATCCGTCCCTGATACTGTATATGTATATGTATAGCTATAAAATATGTATGTATGTACTATATCGATGAATAACTTATCTATATATATTTGCAAAATGCGCTGCCGAGTACTAAAACGGAAAAATACCGCTATTGTACCAAAATTGCCGCAGTAAAAATATAATTTAATATATAAGTATCGAATATTGTACCGATTGTAGTGGTACAATAACGGTTTGGTACGGTACGGTACGAATACGGTATCAAAAAATCGGGCATCAATGCTCATCCCTACAGAAAATGTTTACGCTTGACAGAGACATCCAGACCCTGTGTTTTCTATAGAAACTCGCCAGCTCCACCCCGAAAAAGTCAGATCCCGGAAAATTACCTCAACCGGGTTCCCACACATGTGACAAGAGCAACCATGATCCAACTATCACCAAAGTTGTAAATTCTTGTCACGGGTGGCGATTGAATATGCACCATCATTAGATCAGCGCTTTCACATGGTGGATCCTAGCTTTAAAGATATCGGGTACTAATAATTTATTGCTACATTACTAATCATCAAATATTATATTATATCATTAATTAAAATAAAACTGTTACTCCGTGTAATTTGGCAATATCATAATCATAGATATTGATAAAATAAAAAAAAAAAAAATGGACATTTAGTGATAAAATTACGAGAAGTATTTCAATTTGGTCATTTTTTAGGTGCAGTTGCTTGATACTAGTCATACTAGTATACTACCATTGAAACATAGATTTTATAGTTTTGGTTGGCTGAGATATCCATTGTTCAAGGAACCCTATACATTGCCGGAGTAAAGGATAGTCAACAAGGGCGTTCTAGTGTGTTTTAGATTCGGTGCTATGCATTTTGTGGTGATTAGACAAAATGGGCTCGCCTTCTTGCTCTAGTCTCTGATACACTTAAAGATAAGGCGCTAGGCTACTAATAGTTAGGGCTAGTTTATATGCCATGTCCAAATTCGGTGTTGGCTAACGTTTAAACCTTCATTAGACCATTACACTGCAAGGCACATGAACAACAGAACAAGAAGACAGATCTGTTGATGATTCGTCTACTTATCATACACTTGAGCGTTTTTCTCTTGGCTAATGCTATTACAGCTAAATCTGTTGTAATATATAGTAATGCTAAATGTTTCTATTAAATATTAGAGCTGGTACATGTGATATGGTATTAGTAAGTTATTGCTCTTAGCTTCAGTCAATGGCAGATTTAGAATTGGTGGTCACTGGTGTCACCAGTTAAAACCCCAAATTTTTTCTATTAGATGACTTATTTCAATGTTGTCACACAAAAAAATTTACAGTATCCACTGGTATCAATGGTTAAAAACCTAATAAATTTTCCACTATATTGCATATCTCAGTGGTGTCCCGTGCAACCACCGGGTATACACTACATCCGCCCCTGGCTTCAGTGTTGTTGTTTTTGGTAGACATGCCTTACTACGTAAGCATATAACGACATCAAGAAATGTAGCAAAAACAATCAGACATCAAATCACCGTCCATAAAAATGGTGTCTTATTTTCCACATATCTTTCAAACATAAATAAACATGATAGAAAAAATTCAAAGCAAAAAACATCATATCTGCTTCCTTCAGATGATACCTGTGAGATTACAATGGGCCTGGAAATACCCCATTCTCCCTCTGTTCGTTCCACTTGTCAACCTGCAACACCAACACAAAGAAATTGCTTAATATAATAAAACTAAAACCCAGTATCTACATAAGAAATAACTAACACTTGGTCAAAAGTGAAAAAAATTTAACTTAAATCATGCCAGAAATGTTTCCCAACAATTTCAACCCACTTATTTATCTCAAACAGGTCAAAAGGTTGAGTTATGTTTTGGGTCTACACAAATTGACAATACCAGATATTGTCCATTTTGCCCACCCAATTTGCCGCCTCCACGTTTGAACAAATAATTATGGTATTTAAACAAATTACCCATGGGAATCAGCAAATGGGCTGAGTGGGGCTCACCATCTCTGTACTTGATAAAAAAAGATTTATATACACCGGCAAAAGTAGCAAAAAAACTCACCCATTCACCAGGGCAAAGAGAACGATAAAACTTAGCAAACTTCTCACATTCAGAAGCATCATCACCCTTTGCCGCCACACATCTGCAGTTAATCATAAATTAAAAAAGATAGCAAATTGCTAAAAAAAAAAAAAATTGTATCGCGTCATATACAGGATAGAATCTTATCACTATTTTCAGGTGGTAAGAAGATAAATGTGTTCATAACCAATGGAATTTAAAGAGAGAATTAAAAAAAATTATGTATGAGCTCATCATAGAAAAAAATAAATGCATATCCAGGGCTGAGAGCTTGTTACTTGACTAAACTTTTTGCCAAATAGTAACTTTCAGCAGGTTATACTGAGGATAACAATCTGAAACTTAATTTAAATCTAAGTAACATGCTTGTGATATCTTAACTACCTGATGGTGAAATAGGTACTAGTTGATTCAAATACACATGGAGGACCTCAAGTGAGATGTAACATAGATCTATTATTTTATTTACAACGCATTCTCTCTAGAAATTAAAATAATACACATATGGGTGTTATAGATTAGTCTTCACAATATTTGACCAAAGTCCTTGTATAGGGTGTTCAGTTAACTTTGCAGCTACTTCTTTCTATCTAAAAAAAAAAGGTAAAACCGACCCTATGACGGCCCCACACGGACCGGTCCCACTTCCAGCATGTGAGAGGATAATCGCGTAACCCATGCTTAAAGGGACATGGGGCTGGAATTGAACCCATGACCACCGCTTTATGCTGCAAGTCCCCTAACCACTAAACTACCATCACGGGGAGTCGGGGACTACTTCTTTCTATCTATGTCATCATTATCACTGCATTTTTGCTTCTCAATTTGTAACTTTCCTATTTGTTTTCAGTGCACCTTAAATACAGTTTGGGATACACTATTCCAAACTACTGCAACCTGAAACGTATGGAGTACCAATAAAATCCTTCAAATTGTGTGATTAAACGTAGTTCATCATTCAAGTATCCAACACTTTCATGATAGTAAAACCATGGTTTAGCCAAAGCATATCCAGCACATATAATAGACTTTGTATATTAAGAAGTTATATTGTAATATGATTGAGTGCTGATGTACTAACATACCTGTGAAACTCTACATAGCGTGTGAAACAATGTCGGCTTTGGTTTGTCGTTGGGAAACGATAGTCGCCAGGCGCAGTCTTCAATTCGATCTAAAGACAAGATAAAAACAAAAAAGTCAAATAACATGATACTGAGAGTGACTAAATCCAGGGAAATCGATAACATATTTAACATAAAGGTCCAAACACTAATTACTCGAATGCCTTCAGGTACCAAATCACCAATAATTGAGCCAGGTAGATGTTTATAAAAGCCGAAAAAATGCACTAAAAAGAAAGCTGAATTGTGCATAATATGAATTTGAATATTCAGTTAGTATTATGACAATATAATACACAAAGTGTTCAAAACTATACCTGGATCCTAAAACTAAAAGCACAGATAATACATTAAACATAAAAAATAAAGGTAATCGTACAGATCAATAAACGATAAATAATCGAATCGTGAATATACGGATCATTAAAAAATTGCAGATTATAATCCACGAGTTCACATAAACGGATCAAAATAAGAAAACGAAACACTATTAATGTACGTATAAAACTAAAAAAGCAACAATGCAAGTACGGAAATGAATTGAATACCTCAGCCATGAATTTGATTTTTTGATTTGAAAGAATGAATAAAAAGGTTTAATTCGAGCGTCTTGACTCTTGAATTTGGGGAATTGTGTGATTTTGACAAAAAGGACTGTAAAAAATTAAAAATAAATAATTTAAACGTATTACATTCTCAACCCTTTTAGTTTGAATGAATGAACACTTGAGCCTAAATATTTTAGGTGTATTACAACTACAAGACAGGTGATATTTGATCTAGTCATTATCGATTTTAAGGATTTTCTTTGGTTAAGTCAAATATAAACCAGATCCTAAAACGATCTTCTTGCTCACTACTCCAGTATGACATTGTAAGTGTAATAATAAATATAAATAACAAATAAATAAAAGAAAAGGTTAAACTAGATTTATTTGATCGAGTTAAAATTAAACTCAGTTTTAATTTGAGCTAAACGTTTTACAAATCTAAAAGGTTTGGTGCGTTTCTTTACTTATTTATTATTTTTAGGGTTTTGCTTAATGGACTCTAGATTTTGTTCTCTAGTTTTATTTTGAATTTGAAGGAAAAAGAAATAAAGTAGATAAAAATGGTTGAATTTGCCAACGGTGTGAAAGTAATAGCTTTGAATACCGAGAATAAGAATGTAGGTGTTGTTGAGATCTTTTGCCGAGACTCGACTTCAGAACCTGCGTTGATTTTCAAAGTTCTCACTTATCATATATCTTTGCAACGTATATTGCGAATATGGGTTTGTTTCTACTAAACAATATCCTTTCATATTTAGGATGTTTCTACTAAAAATTTGAAAATTTTCAGAATATACTCATTCTACATAAAATGAATAAACGTACCAGAACTAAAATGCACTAAATGTAATACATAATGAGTAGAAGATAATTGTTAAAAGTGAGTATATCAAAAAATCTCTACATATTGAAACTACTAGTCAAAAAAAAAAAAACAACCATGAGATCGAAGAACCAAAACTAATGATCCAAAAAAGAGACAAGCTGCTAGCAGAAAATTAAAGCAACCTACTTTTCTCTTTGACTATTTTGAAAGCTTTGCAGCTAACCTCCCTCGAACAGTTTTCATATCCACCTGACGCTTTTGTTTCTTTCTTTGGCGTGGCGGTTTCCATGGTCGATTTCTTGATAATCTTCGCTTACGAATCTCGGGATCAGCCCAACCTTTTCCCCATTCTGAAAAAGATGAAAACGGTTTTGGCGTAGTTTGGGAGAGCAACATATCTGCTTCTGGACAAACATACAACGGTTGCTCCGATTTTGTCCTCAAATATTCCAACCCAAGTTTTGTTAATTCAGGATATTTAATCTGAACATGAATCTGTAAATGCAATTAAAATGAATGATCGGCGTAAAACTTTATAACCTAGGGTTAAAAAATAACAATTCAAAGGACTACCAATGCAAAAAAAGAATTCAGGGACTACACGTGAAAATTTGGGTATACCACAGGGACTATCTGTGAAAATTTGTGACTTATGAAATCTAAATGAATGTGTGTATGATTTAATCTATATTACCTTCTCATCTGCCTCTCTAAGAAACCCTTTGTCTTCCAGGATACGTACGAGACCTTGCCACCATAAAATATCAGTAGTTGCAAACTTTATATCCTGTGCATTACACAAATGGTTAACAGAAATAAAGTTCATGTCACATAATAATAATAATCATATATTACAGATATTGAATTTCCAACAGCTAATAATTATAACCTACCTGTTCCCTAATTCTACTAACAAACATCTTAACATTTGGCTTTGCAATGCATATTTGCCTTCTATTGTCATCATCATAGGAACAGTCTTCCAGATAACTTCTATTTTCCTGGAGGTCAACATGTCCATTAGTAATTCTTTAATTTAATAAAAGAAAAAAAAAAAAAAAAAAAAAAAAAACAGTTGAAAATCCATATATTAATCATAGTTAGCATCATCATCATCATCATCATCATCATCATCATCATCATCATAAAACTAACTAAAAAACAATGAAATTTTACAGTATACTCACATTATGAGCAGCAATGATCTGCAGGAGAAGTGTAGCTTCATCCTTCACATCTTGCTTTTCAGGAGGTCCCTTAATACAAACATCACACCTGAACAATACCATAAATATTCTTGTAAGAAACCAATATACGACAATGATTTAAACGTTACTAACAAACATTTCAACAATCTATTTAATCCAAGCTCCAAAGATACACTTTCTTAGTATGTTGTAATTATACCGTATTTCATTATACAAATTTATTATTCATCTATAAGCAGAGTTAATCACATAAAGAAAAGGAAAGCAGTTAACATACGTATGACAATCATGATCGGTAAAATCTTCCCCAAAATATTGTACTAGCATTTGGGCTCGACATTTAGAAGTATGCACAGCATATCTGCAAAGCATAAAAACGTATCGTAAACTACAACGTCAATAGATGATAAAAGCAGAGACCTTGTAAACGATAAATTAAATGTGAACCTGAAGCAATCAGATAACATCTTATAAGCTTGTCTAGTCTGTTCTTCATTTCTTCGACTAGGAAGAAGCGATGGCATTCTTGACAAATTTGCATATAGAACTATTCATTGAAGCACGGAAAATTAATAAAAAGGGATCAGAACTCGATTCAAGAAATAAACATCTTAATTGGTATGAAATAAGAATCATTATGTCTCAAACTATAACAGATATTACTTCTTAGACCTTGTTTACTTGACAAATATAATCTTTCTTGTAAAAGCTCAAACATTTTGTTGGAGTTAAAAATTTGACTGCATTTACGGAAACAATGTTTATATTTTTCTTGTAAATATTAGAATGTCACACGCACCTTACAAAAATTTGAAAAAATAGTCAATTATAGGATTCATAATAAAGATGAAGTCCCTCACCACAATTAGCTAATTTTCCATCCCTCCCGGCTCTACCTGCTTCTTGGTAATACGCTTCCAAACTCTGTAGACCGAAAAAGTGGCTATAAAAATGTTTGTGAATGATAACAGCTACTTTGCTTAATGTGTATATTGCATAAAGTCAGGAATGTAATATATAAAAAAAAATGACGATGGGTTGATTAACAGAGATGAGTAAAATGGGAGTATACCTGAGGCCAACCATAGTGAATGATCCTTCGAACATTTAATTTATCAATACCCATACCAAAAGCAATTGTTGCGACCACAACCTGAAGGAAATGAAAACAAGATATAGTAGACTGATTGTGAACATTTTCCTTTTGCTCAGTTACATATTTAATATATACATATGGACATTGAAGTAAAGGTTACTTCATTTTTAAAGGCATTGTCATCATTTGTTTAAGTTCTAGCAAATAATCTCTTCACATAAAGGTGGACATCATTATAATAAACAAAATGTCACCAACTGAAAAAAAAAAAAAAAAAAAAATATTCTTTCCAGTTCATTAATATGATACATACATGTAAAGAATCCTCATGAAACTCCTTGTGCACCTGTCTCAGTTGTGTTTTTGGCAGCTGAAATGTAGACAGAAAAATATCATGTTAATATAACAGTACGCAAACAGATTATCTATTAGCACACATCAGAAGAAATTCATATCAAGTCAAGATTTTAATATTCGAGTGTTGACGCACATAAAGTTTGCTTCATAGTAGGTCGTCCAAAAATGGTGGCACTAGGAGGTCAATTAAAAGATAGGTGGGTAACAGCTCAAACATTCAACACCGGTTGAATTGGGTTGAGTAGAGCAGCAAACATTTTTTGTCAATCTCTTAAACATCAAAGATATATATGTTTATGTATTATATACGATTACAGAAAATGTATACTCATTACTGATTAGTTACAATATAAACTAATTTTTTGTCCAAGGTTAGAATGTCTACCCATTTGACCCCATGCAGATAAAAATATACAGTAAAATATAACCTAATTCCATGGAGAAGAAAATATGAGCAGAAATTCACCTTGGCATGATAAGCAGCAGCTTTTACACCGTATCTACAGAGATACTTTGCTATGCTTACTGTATCTTTTCTGGTCGGGACATAGATAATGGTTGACCCGAGGTCAACTGCCATCTCCCCTTCTGCATGACTAGAAGAGGCATGATTATTTACTTCATTTGTGGATGACCGTACATTAAATTCTCCACAAGTAACTGCAGTAATGTGGTGAATGAATATAATCTTAAGTAAATACATGTTTAACAATAAATTAAAACATTGAATTGAACAAAGATGATGTAATTTAAGAAAGTTACCATCCAAGTCATCAACATCGAGGGATAGGTCACACTCATCTTCAAGATATTCAACTGACAGTTCTTTAATCTTTGAACCGTCATCCCAACTTTTGCTTGGATCAGTTATATCATCATCGCTTTCAAAAGAATCCCCATCATCGGTACACTCCAACCAATTCTTTTCCCTTTCTTTTAATATATCATGTTTATTTTCATTTTTATTTTTATTTTTATTTTTATTTTTAATGCAGTTCTGGTCACTGCTGTATGCTTCAATCAACTCACAAAAGTCCCTCTCATACGAGGATGCAGATGTTCTACTATGCTTCACCTATATTAGCAGGCAATATCTTGTAATCACATAGATGGTACTCCAAATAAAACTCTTGAACAGATATTAATACTAATTAAATATATATTCAAAGAAATGTGCATATAATGTAATGCAGAATAAAAAACAATGAACTTACTGAGAACCGAAGGTTTGGGCGGAAAAAGGAGGTGAGAACAATCTTTGGATCTTTTGACATTCGCAATGAGTTTAAAATATCATCCCGGACTCGAGTGGTGGCAGTAGCAGTTAAAGCCATTATTGGTATAGGAAACTTTAAAAAAGGAAACTTTTCAGTATTGAAGTTCTCTCTCAGTGCAGATAATCGCCTGAAATGTAAGGAAATTATATAAGTCGACAGTTTGTATCGACTTACACGTATGCAAGTAGCGAAATAAACCTGTAGTCGGGTCGAAAATCATGACCCCACTTTGAGACGCAGTGAACTTCATCGATTGCAAATAAAGCAATTCCACGGCTTTCTGCAAGGCTTTGAAGTGGTTTTATCAATCTGCAGCAGTCAGTAGACCTTTATTAGTCAGAAGACCTTTATTAGTCAGAAATATTTGATAAATGTGAACCCATAAATTATATACTCATGGACGATTAAACAACCTTAAGATCGTCTCAGGGCATACGTAGATGATTTGATACATCCCACCCATTGCTTTCTGCTCGACAGTATGATCAATCTGTCCAGATCCAAGGAAACAGGCTGAGACACCATGCTTTGCTAGTTTCAAGCACTGGTCATGCATCAAGCTTATTAATGGGGATATCACCACTACCACCTTCCCCGTTAATAAAGCTGGAATTTGAAAACATAACGATTTACCTACAAAAGAACTAAAGACAGCTAAGATAGTAATTTTCCAAAAACAACGTCACATAACGTAGTTATCCTATAACAATAGTAGTAAAAGTAAATTGTAATTGTAATTGTAATAATAATATTCTGGAAACGATTACCAGATCCTGTTGCAGCAAGAACAAGGCAGTCTTTGTGGGCCATCCAAGCTTCCAATGCTTCCTTTTGAAATGTCTTAATCGACGCGTAACCAAAATGTTGCTGCAACAACCTATTCGCTCTAACTTCCCAATCTAGTCCCACATCTTCTTCTATAGAGCACGACGATAATCCTACAACCTTTGCTCTTGAACCTGATGCATCAGCTTCAACAGACGTCTTACTAATCTTCGATTTTCCTGCAGATTGCAGATGATCCAAGATAGTCGACTGTCGCATTCGCCCAACAATTGATTGTTTTACTTCTTTTTTTCTAGTAACTTTCTTGCTACTGCCATTATCTTCATTTGTATTGGAAGCATTATTATTGTTATTTTTGTTTAAAATGAAATCAATTGCATTGTTTAATGATGGGCCCACTTGTTTAACAGCTTGTGAAGCATCTGAAATCTGAAACCCCATGCTTATGAGTTCAGCAATTATTAGGTCAGGATCAAATTTGCTCCCATCCATGTTACCGTGTATAACGTAACTGCGTTACAAGATAAAATTACTATAATACTCTGTTAAATCGTTTAATTAGGGTTTTAATTTTAAAATTGACAAATTCTTTACTTCAATTTTGAATAAAGAGAGAAAACAAGGAATTGTAATGCAAAAGATATTTGTAGATTAGAAGTATTTTACCTTACAAGATGGATGGAAGTGTGCAAAGAATATGAGCAATTGATTGGGCGCGCATTTGTGAATCAAACGAAACCAAATCGGAAGACGACTATAAACGGGCGGGTTTTATTTTTCTGATCGGGTTAAATTAAGCATATTTTCAACCCGGTTTGTTTGTGTGTGTGTGTGTGTTTGGCATGTAGATTGTAAGGCCACATATTCATGGTTTTATCACAACTTTTATTAGCCACATCGCCACAAATCCTTTAACATTTCTCTCACATTTCTTTCACTAGACTCTCACTATCATACATTTCATTTCAAACTTTAACTAATTTAAAATAATTATTTAAATACATTAAATAATAAATACTTATATATTACACATGCATACAAATTACATCTATATTAATAGCTACTTATCTTAACACACCTTTTATTCCAACCACCCAACATACCCGCCAGCATCTCTTCCATCCAATTGCATCAGTGACTTCTTTACATAGCTTTGAATGCTTTAAAGATTGCACGTTTTCCCAATTCCCACTTGAATTTTTACCAAAAGATTCAATCTTTACCTGCAACGATGTGAGTTTCAAACGATGTTTCAATCTGGCTCTGGACCTCGAGCCGCCGGAGATCTACAACCACCGCCACCAATCGGAAAACCCAAATTGACGCCACCGCCACCACCACCTGCTTCAACAGCTTGTAATCTCCATTAATAAACGATCTGATGTATGGATATGTATCTAGAAAAAAAAAGTCAAAACAAAAAAAACAAAATCAACCGTTAAAAAAAAACGAGTAGGCCCCACAATTCAGGCCGTTACTCTCGTTGCAGGTGCCACTGGCGGAGCCAGTGGCGATTTACTGTCGATGGTTGTCGTCGGGTGGCGACCGTTAGCTGTTTCACGGATGATTGCATCCGGCCTAAAAACTTAAGAAATTTTAAGTTCTAAATTATATATTTAGTTTTTTAGAAGAAAAAAAAAAAAGCTTATTAAAATTAACTCTAGAAAAGTGAGTTTCATAAATTAACTTTTAATAAAAAGTAGAGTTTACTGATTTAAAATTACTAAAAAAGCCTTCACTATTATTTAAATAATTATAATTATGATATGATTGTGATCATTTTTAGTTAATTTACATGAATAAGCTTTAGTTCTAGCTACTTCATCAAACACTCATGAAAAATAATAAACTCCAACTTGCAAACTCTAAAAATAAACTTCAACTCCAACTTCAACTGACTCCAGTTATAAGTTTCAGCTCCAGCTCCAGCTTTCCAACTCCAGTTGGATTCGTCCAAACACATCCTAAATTAAAACTGAATAAATTACACATAATCAAATATATTTTTATCTATTTTAGTTGTGAAAAGACGAATTCAACAAATAACCATAAAGCCTTAATAATAATCAACCATACTCCTTAATGTCCAACACCCTCAATCACGCATGCCGTAAATATTACATAAAAATGTATATAGAATTCAAAATTTTGCTAACATGAATTTTTTTTATTTTCAGTTTTCCAAAACGAATATAGAGTTGTTTTCGGTTTGCTTTTGATTTTAAAATTTAAATTCCATTTCAGTTTGACTTTTGTTTTTAAAAACTTTAAGATCAAATAAAATAAAAAAAATTGAATACTAAAAATTGAGCCGATGAACACCTTAACATAAACCAGGCTCTTTAAGTATATTCTTATCCGAGCTCAATAGTCAAAATAATTAATATTAAGTATACACAAGAAGTAGAAATAGTCTTTTTATTTAAAACCAAAAAATTTATTTTTTTAATACAAAATAACGAATACTATTAAAAAGGAAACCTTCATCTAATGATGAAAGACCCAAACAATTACAAATAAAAGAACTCGTAAAGGCTTGAAACAAGTAAGCGCCACACAACCGACGATAACTCCAACCGAACCCAACCGAGCTATTACACGCTAAAAACTAAACTTAGCAAAATAAGACACAAACAAACAAAGATTACTTGAAAAGAAGAAAGTACAAAAAATAAGACTAGTAACGAACAAAACTAAACTTCAAAACCCAAAAAGAGACAGGAACGTTCAACCATTTTTGGAGGGATTGTTTTCCGTTTCTTTCATCCGGACGGTTAGTGATCTCGTTCACTTTGTCTATGTGTCGACCTTTGCCCTTCCGAGACTTGAAGTTGTACGAGAGAACATTAGAAGAATTGCCTCCGATTATAGAATGGGAGGTCCCGCTAATCACATTCAATTGTTTCTTCTTGCTGTCAATTCGGCCCACTTTAGTAGGCCCAATATCCGTACCTTGATCCTCACCCAAAGGAGGCCCATTATTATTAACCACTGGGCCCTCTTGAAGCCCATCAACAATGTTAATTTCCACAACATGAGAACCAAAAACACCATCATAAGGAACATCAGCAGCTCGATTAACAGAGGCAGCATGAAACGATCCGTCCATATTACAATAAACGCAGTACGTTATTCATTGGTCCCATAGCGAGGTATTTGACCTCTATATGATACGTTTTAGAAAAATATTGCATTCTTTTCATAAAAAGCACACTATTATTATACATAATGCATGTTTTAAACAAGTGAGCAATTATTTAAGAAATAATCCCCATGATACATCGGTTTCTAAATACTACACACGTGACATAACAATCGAATATAATACATGACAAAGGTTTTATTGAATGCAACACTTCATTTAAACAAAAGCATGAGACTCCATGCACAGCTTGCTCAGATAATGCAACAACGGAAGACTTTCTTAAGGACCTGAGAATAAACATGCTTAAACAGTCAACATAAAGGTTGGTGAGATATATAGGTTTACCATCGATATAAATATAGACCACAAGATTTTCATAGTTATAAATATATGTACACTCGCAAGTGTATAAAAGTATTCTATAAGTTGTTGAGCGCTTCGGTAACCATACTTAACCATTAATGTGACATATTCCCTTTATTATGAAATCTCCCTACACTGTACCAAGTGTAGTAAAAATGAAGTACTATGCAACCGTTTACGATACTAGAGCGACTAGCCCGGTTGGGGTTGTCAAACCCGATAGATCTATCAATAGGATTCGCGTATACATGTTCTTACAACATGTAAATATTAGTTACCAAGCTATTAGGGAATATATGCAAAGTGGTACAACTCAACGTAGAATATATTTTAAGTACTTGTGTCTATGGCGTAAAACATAAAATGCATGTATTCTCATCCCAAAATATTTGTAGAGTTTAAAAATGGGACTATATACTCACGGTAGTTAAAGTATAGTAATAATAAGTTTTTAACTTATTAAAAATATGGCCGTCGTCTTTGGATTCACGAACCTATAATAATAATAACGATTAAGATAATAATACATGTGAACAAAATTAATATAGCAAGTTCATATCATATATTCAATCACATGTGATTGTTTAAGTTTATATTTTCAATCACGTATGATTATTTATATTTTCAATCACATGTGATTATTTAAGTTGTCAAGTTTAGTAGTCCAAAATAGTCCGAAAAGTCCAACAGTCCAACAGTCCAATAATCGGTATATATATATATATATATATATATATATATATATATATATATATATATATATATATATATATATATATATATATATATAATAATAATAATAATCGGTGTATATATATATATATATAATCTTAGAATTACCCCACGGCGTATTGTGTACGTATTGTCTTGCATCAATCCAGAGACGTATTGTATACGTATTGTCTTAGAATTAACTAAGACGTATTGTGTACGTATTGTCTTAGGATTTATCAAAACGTATTGTGCACGTATTGTCATGGAACGTACCAAGATTATTATATATATACAATCTCGAAATTAATCAAGATTATAATATTTTATTATACTAATGATAACATGTCCAAATATATATAGGATATAGGAAAAGTTAACAAGGATATGGTTAATATAGTTTTTATAATATAAATTTTGTCCATACCACGTTAATTTTAGCAGATTTTGTTTTGCTCGCCAAATATTCATTACAACTCCGTTTAAAGTGAATCAAATTGCTATGGATTCCTTAAGAAGTCAATTTTACAAAACCAATTCGAAAAGTTCATCCGAAGTAGTAATTTTTAGAGCTTTACCCTCTTTTTGTGTCGATGGACAGATTTGGAAAAATCCCGGCATCCACCCAATATATGATTTTTGATAAAATACTTCCACTTTGTCTAAAATCATGAAAAAAAATACTGAAAGTCTTATTTACATATATTAACATATTTCCAAAGTCTTAGCCTCGAACTCAAAGTCTAAGATAGGTTTTTAATTCCCAACCCAAAACAGCCCGCTTTTTACTGAATGGAGATTAAAGGATATATGTTAAGTTTCAAGGTGTTCTTCATATGTACAAGTTATAAGTTTTTATATTAACTTAATATAACATCATAATACATATAAATAAGTGTTATTAGAGTTAAGTTAGAAAGATTAGATTAGTTTTTCAAACAAGTTTAGAATCAACTAAACTATGTTCTAGTTTATAAACTCTTATATAGATAGCTATAAATATATGAATTGAACAAGAGTTGAAGTAGAGTTTTTACCTCAAGTTTAGAATGTAAAATTGCTGGAAAGAAGTAGTAGAACAAAACTTGAGAGAGTTCTTGCAAGTGTGTGTGAAAATTGGAAGTAAAATTTGGAAAATGAATGTGTAAAAATGAGTTAGAAATGGTGCTTATTTATAGGCTTGAAAATTTGGCCTTTAGTGAAAATATCTAAGATAAGTTAAAATGTATTAAGTCAAGGATGACATATTAAATTGATTAGGTCATGGATAACATATTACACAAATAATTGCAGATTTCTATTGGTATATACCAATAGTAAATACTTCTAGAAGCTGTGTATAATACGGATAAAAATACCGTATGAATGCGAGTAGAATTCTTGAGAAAATTGAACAGAAATACGAGTATAGCTATCCTTTATATGTATTGGTATATTATAAAGTGTATTCAATACTTGTAAGGATGTATTTACACTCGTAATACATTATATGTAATTACATTTTAACATAAGTTAATTACGTCGTTTAAATAGTAATATATATATATTATTCAAAAACTCTTTAAATTAGTAGTATGAAAATATATATACAATACTTTGTTAATATACTTAATGAGATATTTAATTATCATATTTTCAAGTTATATATATATAAATCCATATATATACACAATAATTAAACAATTAAACAATTAAATCAAGTTATGACGTTCGTGAATCGTCGGAATAAAAGGGTGAACAAAAGCTTGTGTAAAACTCTTTCCGGAGGTTCAAGATTTATTAAAA
Organism: Rutidosis leptorrhynchoides; assembly: GCF_046630445.1. Taxonomy (NCBI): domain Eukaryota; kingdom Viridiplantae; phylum Streptophyta; class Magnoliopsida; order Asterales; family Asteraceae; genus Rutidosis; species Rutidosis leptorrhynchoides. The sequence goes on along the minus strand of NC_092334.1, from coordinate 24,325,545 downwards.
ATTCATTGCTTATCAAGTCGGAATTATATAAAGATTAAGTTTAAATTTGGTCGGAAATTTCCGGGTCGTCACAGTACCTACCCGTTAAAGAAATTTCGTCCCGAAATTTGATCGAGGTCGTCATGGCTAACAATAAGAATGTTATTATGACGAATATAAGTTGATTCATAGGGTTTTATCATGATTGATAAATATGGATAAAATAATTCGATTACTCGAAACGTATGAGTGAAGCTATCGTAAAAGAGTGAAATGAGAAAATAGGGATTCGTCTTATCTTTTGACGTCATCACGGTTAATCTCCAGATTAAAGAAAATCTTTGTAATCTATATAGGATTTGATTCTTCGGTGATTAAGGAAATTATGATCCTCTTCGATTTAATGCGATGATTCATCTCGATTTTTCTGTCGGATATTTCACTATAAATCCACCTCCTTCGTTTCCTTTTAATTCACACCTTCTATTCTTTCTCCCTCAATTCTTACTTTAAAATTATTCGTCAATATGCTTCATCCAGTGCTGATTCTCGATATACTCCTCACTTTCATATCTGTCGTTCTTCTTTTTCATCTACCTCCGGAAGAATCTATTTACTTCTACTATACTCTTGGTTTTATAGTGTTTTTAGTTCTCCCGTGTCTTTATATTGCTATATGCATCGATATATACGGTTTATAGTTTTTGGGTTGTTGTTGGGTTTTATATCTTCCCTTATATTTCGATATCCCTGCTTCTGTCTTCTATAATCATTGTCATCCCCAATTAATGCTCTCTTTTATTTGCTGCGATTTATACCCCAATTTCTATTTCGGAGTTTTGTCCTTTCATTTCTTCTTCTTGCGATTAAGCACCGCTTGTAATGGTCCAGAATTCGCATATATGAATTTCGGAATGAACATTGTTAATGTTCTAAGAAGGAAATTGTAATGGCACTATCTTGACTTGTCAAATTACTAGAATACCTCGGAAAAGGCCGAATCATCAAGAAATATTTTCTTGATATTTTAGAGGTTAAAGAGAATACAAGAGTCGTGTAACATAGCACACGATGACGTTATGATCTGTGAATCATCACGTTTCATTTAGAAACTCAGCATGACTTACTGTAATATAATCACGTTGATCAAGTGTCATTATATTATACTAGTTCATGCTTCAGTTCCCAACACTACTTCAAAAATATTCCTATTTTAAATTCAAAAGTTTCAGAATTTAGAAACTAAAATAGTTTCTTTTATGATGTAATATACAGAGAGCGCGAAGAGGTAAATGATTTCAGATAAGAATAATTATGAAAATATCTTCAGAAATATAGAGGATATTTATAATGAAAGATACGATGATATCTTAGAATTTCTAATATCAGATGATGATGAAGAATATTGTCCGTAAGGGTTTAGAGTCAGGAGCAAGGTATTTGATAATGACTTCAGCAGACACGGAATCATTTGGATTCTTTGAAGGTAGATTTCGTCCTTGTGATTTATCCACAGCCTTCTTCATGGTTTGCTCAATCCGTATTTTTCAGTACCAAATCTTCTCTTTTTCTGAGCTTTGCCAACACACTACTCTTTATCATCAAAATTTTTACTGTTAAGGTCGTTTATAGTTTTTGCTGCTTCATCAGCATTTCGAGAACTAGTTCGCAGTTTAGGATGGTTTTTAGAAACTTCACATTCAAAGTATATAAGTTCAGAAGATAGACACATATAATTATTGGCGTAGACATGCTACGAGTTTTCAAAATACTGATTGCTAATTCCCGATGATTCGTATGGCAATTCTCGTTACAAGATGCAGATGAGTAAATGATGGGGTTTTGATAAATATAAAGATTTTCGGAAAGTCAAAGATCAATGAAGTTGTTAATAAGTTTACTGCTAATGTGGCGAGATATGAAAGGTTCCCCGGTAATAATGATGAAGGGGTAATCATTATAATAAGGCTTATTCGAATGAACAATTGAAGTTGATTTACAGGAGCTGTGACAAAACCGTATATTTTTAGAAGGGATTGAAAAGTTATTTTAGCTAGTAAATGCCAAAAGGTCTGACATGGATACGTGTTAAATTATGACTTTGGTTTCAAGAGTTTTTCAGGTACGTAACTGTGGATAACATGTGGTTGGATCATCATCTCGATTGTTCATTATTTGAAGTGTCTTCAGGTATTTCGAAGGACTTGAACACAGATTATAATCGTTAATATACATAGTTTTGAAGTCAAATTATAGCTTTGAAAGATGTAAGAATCTAAGAGTGGTGATACCGGTTATATCTTGAAGTGAATTCGGCGATTTCAAAATCAGAATATGTAATTAGATTTTTGAATGAGTATGGTTGATAAAAGAATGTATATTGTTGTGAAAGTAGGGAGTATAATGGATGATTTTCTGAATCAGATTCGAAGAATGTAACATATTCATTGTGAATTTATATATCTCTCGAGTATTACCTACCCGTTAAAAAAATGTCACAATTAATATTTTGTACAAAAGAATTTTATTACAGTCTTTATGGAAATATATGTGTATATTTCTTCAGATGTAATATAGATTTAATGAGTTAATATTAAATTAAACTCATTTGATTTATGGTTAAGGCTAGGATAGATAATTCTTAAACTTTAGAAATTACATAATCGTCGTAGAATGTTTTCCCAATGAAATTCTGAATCAATACTTCATCGTTGTGGTTGATAATGCTAAAAACGAACATATATTTCATAGCATTATCCCTCAAGAAAGACAAGCTTTTAGTTGCAATTGTTCTATTTACAAGTGATATTCGTTTAAATATTAAAAGGTGAAGACAAAAGGCAGATTCGACGAATTGAAGACGCAAAGGTCCAAAAAGCTAAAAAGTATAAAATACAATCAAAGAGGTTCCAATTATTGATAAGAAACGTCTCGAAATTACAAGAGTACAAGATTCAAAACGCAAAGTACAAGATATTAAATTGTACGCAAGGACGTTCGAAAATCCGGAACCGGGACATGAGTCAACTCTCAACGCTCGACGCAACGGACCGAAAGTTACAAATTAATTATGTATATAAATATAATATAATATATAATTAATTATATAAATTATATATTTATATTATATTTATATTATTAAAATCCGTCGGCAGACTAGGATCCAAACTTGTGTGAGCTGGATTTACGAACTCCGCGACTTGCGGAGTTTGAAGATCAAGAGTGCCGCGACTCGTGGAGCAGCCAAATTCGAAAATGCCTATAAAAGGCAACGCATTCTGAAAGTTTTATATATCCTTTAATCTCTCTATCTAAATGTGTGTGTGTGTATATATATATATATATATATATATATATATATATATATATATATATATATATATATATATATATATTTTTTAATTTCTAATAATAAGGGTATGTTAGCGAATGTTGTAAGGGTGTAAGTCGAAATTCTGTCCGTGTAACGCTACGCTATTTTTAATCATTGTAAGTTATGTTCAACCTTTTTAATTTAATGTCTCGTAGCTAAGTTATTATTATGCTTATTTAAATCGAAGTAATCACGATGTTGGGCTAAAAATACTAAAATTGGGTAATTGGGCTTTGTACCATAATTGGGGTTTGGACAAAAGAACGACACTTGTGGAAATTAGACTATGGGCTATTAATGGGCTTTATATTTGTTTAACTAAATGATAGTTTGTTAATTTTAATATAAAGATTTACAATTGGACGTCCCTATAAATAACCATATACACTCGATCGGACACGATGGGCAGGGTATTTATATGTACGAATAATCGTTCATTTAACCGGACAAGGGAATGGATTAATAGTCTATGGAATTATTAAAACAGGGGTGAAATTATGTACTAGGACACTTGGCATAATTGATAACAAAGTATTAAAACCTTGGGTTACACGCAGTCGATATCCTGGTGTAATTATTAAACAAAGTATTAAAACCTTATTACAGTTTAAGTCCCCAATTAGTTGGAATATTTAACTTCGGGTATAAGGATAATTTGACGAGGACACTCGCACTTTATATTTATGACTGATGGACTGTTATGGACAAAAACCAGACGGACATATTGAATAATCCAGGATAAAGGACAATTAACCCATGGGCATAACGCTAAAATCAACACGTCAAACATCGTGATTACGGAAGTTTAAATAAGCATAATTCTTTTATTTCATATTTAATTTCCTTTATTTTATATTTAATTGCACTTCTAATTATCGTACTTTTATTTATTGTTATTGTATTTAATTGCACTTTTATTTTATCGCACTTTTATTTATCGCAATTTCATTATCGTTATTTACTTTACACTTTAAATTAAATCTTGTATTTATTTTTAATATTTTACATTAGGTTTTAACTACGACTAAAGTTTTAAAAATCGACAAACCAATCATTAAACGGTAAAAACCCCCCTTTATAATAATAATATTACTTATTTATATATTTGTATTTTTATAAATTAAAACTAATATAGCGTTAAACTTTGTTTAAAAGATTCCCTGTGGACGAACCGGACTTACTAAAAACTACACTACTGTACGATTAGGTACACTGCCTATAAGTGTTGTAGCAAGGTTTAAGTATATCCATTCTATAAATAAATAAATATCTTGTGTAAAATTGTATCGTATTTAATAGTATTTAGTTGTAAAAATAAAGCTATTTTATATACACCTCGCATAACATCAAGTATTTTTGGCGCCGCTGCCGGGGAACGCCGAAGCGAAACGCCACATATAAAAAAAACCGAAAAAAAATATATATATATAAATCTATTTTTAAGATTTTTATAAAATTATAAAGTATTTCTATTTTTATTTTAGTTTTTAAAACATAAGTTTTTATTTAATTAATATAAATATTTTATATAAATATTAAAACAGAAAAATAAAAAATATAAATAAAAAAATATTAAAAACCGAACGATTTTGGCCTGCACCTCATTTGAAAATTCAATCACCGCGACTTGCGGAGTTTTCTGGTACGTGACACCACGACTCGCGGAGCCACCCTGACACGCGTGTCCAACAACCCTAATCAGCATTAATTACGGGGTATAATTTATTATAATTAAATTAAAACCCTAATTAGGTTTTTAATTTTTAATTAGTTAATTTAGTTTAGTTTTAATTATTTTATATATTTAGTTTAATTAGTTTAATTAAATTTTAAAATTAATAGTTTTATAAAATAAATAATATAAAAATAATATTTTTATACAAATTGTAATTTTTACAACTTTTAGTATATTTTTATATTTTATCCCTTTTTAATTGTTTTAGCGTAATTTTTTGTATTTTTCGCTCGTATTTAGTTTTAAATATAGTTTTTGCCATAGTTATTTTTATTTCTAGATTTTTAGGTTTTGCTGTAAAATCCCTTAAGTGCTTTTTCTTTAGACTAAGATTTAGGTGCTTTAGAATTTTTCGACGCCTTTTACCTATGTATCAATTATCACTCCAATTAGTAATCTCAATTTGCAATTTTAATTTTAAGTTAGTGATAGTAATAAGGTTGGGTTAGTCGAGTGTTTTAAAGTTTTATAAGTCACTCTTTTTCTTTCTTATTTTTCGACGCCTTTTATTTTTCAACCCTTTTCTTTTTCGACCTTTTTCGACGCGCTCTTTCTTTTTCTTTCTTATTTCTCGCCATTCTAGTTTTTAGGACATAGAATTTTTTTCTACTTCTTCTCTAAATTTTTTAAAATTACGAAAATTTATTTTAAGTGGTTAAATTGATAGACATCAAAATTTTCTGGTTCGTAGTAATAGTTGGATTTGTACGTGGACCTGGTTATTGGAGCTAAACAGTACTCAATTATATTGAGACCAAACGAATCCTGCCCCTCTGCTGCATCTTTTGGCTATTCGAAACGTGGGCAAAATCAGAAAAGTCTATTAATTGAATAACTTATATAATTTTTCTTTCCTTTTAAAAACTAATAGGATATTCAGTGAATGCACCGAGCAAGACGTTCACCACCTTTTGTACGTTCACCACCTGTAACTCGATCAAGACATCTAGCAAATATTGTCGCCGTTGATTTTTCTTTAGAATCGTCATCCAGTCGACCAAGTACTCCAATTCAAATTTCCGATAATCCATTTTTTGAACCCGATCTCACAATTGAGAATCCGGAGAATATTCAGGGACGATTCATAGATCCTGAACCATTAATTTTTCCTCCGGAACCACCAATCATTCAAACAGAGATTGTTGAGGAACGAACCATTAAATCAGAATCCTCTAGTGATTCAGATTCAACAAATTCAATCATGGAAAATCTGGAACCTCTAAGTATGGAAGACCGAATGAGAGCTAAACGCACTAGCCAAGGTCATGCAATTACTCATCCAGACATTAATGCGCCAGATTATGAAATCAAAGGACAAATTCTACACATGGTGACTAATCAATTCCAATTTAGTGGTGCGCCGAAGGAAGATCCAAATGAACATCTCCGTACCTTTAATAGGATCTGCACACTATTTAAAATCCGAGAAGTTGAGGATGAACAGATATATCTCATGTTATTTCCCTGGACTTTAAAGGGAGAAGCCAAAGATTGGTTGGAATCGTTACCTGAAGGGGCGATTGATACATGGGACGTTTTAGTTGAAAAATTTCTTAAACAATTCTTTCCGGCATCTAAAGCCGTAAGACTTCAAGGAGAAATTGTTACGTTCGCACAGAAACCAAATGAAACTCTATATGAGGCGTGGACAAGATTTGGAAAGTTATTGAGAGGATGTCCGCAACATGGTTTAGACACTTGTCAAATAGTACAAATATTCTACCAAGGATGCGACATCACTACAAGAAAAGACATAGATATAGCAGCTGGTGGTTCTATTATGAAGAAAACAGAAACTGATGCTTACAAAATTATTGATAACACTGCTTCCCACTCACATGAGTGGCACCAAGAAAAAGATATCGTTAGATCATCTAAAGCAGCTAGCGCCGATTCTAGCCATGACTTAGATTCCATTTCCGCAAAGATAGATGCTGTCGAGAGACGAATGGAAAAGATGACTAAGGATATACACTCAATACAAATTAGTTGTGAGCAGTGTGGAGGACCACATTTGACAAAAGATTGTCTCAGTATTGAGCTAACAATGGAACAAAGAGAGAATATTTCATACATAAACCAAAGGCCTGGAAATAATTATCAGAATAATTATCAACCGCCAAGACCAATCTACAATCAAAACCAGAATTATAACCGAAATGTTCCATACAACAATCAACAAGGTCCTAGTAATCAACAAGTATCCAACAATACTTACAACCAGCAAAGACCTAATTTTCAAAACAAACCACCACAAACCGATGATAAAAAGCTAAATTTAGAAGATATGATGACGAAGCTAGTTGAAACTCAAACGCAGTTTTTCACATCTCAGAAACAAACTAATGAACAAAATGCTCAAGCATTTAGAAATCAACAAGCTTCTATTCAAAATCTGGAACAAGAAGTGAGTAACCTAGCAAGGTTAATAGGTGAAAGAAAACCGGGAAGTTTACCTAGTGATACAAATGCTAACCCCCGGAATGAAACAGCTAAAGCCATTACCACAAGAAGTGGTATTACACTTAAACCACCTGAAATACCTGTAATTTCTGAGGACGTTATTCCTACTCCACAAGAACCACAACCTGAACAAGATAAGGAAAAAGAACCGGTAGTTGAAAAGGTTAATGAGGATAACACAGTTAAGGCTAAACCTTATGTTAAACCATACCAACCACCACTTCCTTACCCGAGTAAAATGAAAAAAGAGAAACTTGAAGCCGAGCAATCCAAATTTTTGGATATGTTTAAACAGATAAATGTAAATCTTCCTTTCATTGATGTAATTTCAGAAATGCCTAGATATGCTAAATTCTTGAAAGATCTAATCACAAATAGAAATAAAATGGAAGAACTCTCGGCCGTTACTATGAATGCTAATTGTTCAGCAGTGCTATTGAATAAGATACCAGAAAAATTATCTGATCCAGGAAGTTTCACAATTCCTTGTTTTCTGGGTAGTCTTAGTTCAATAGAAGCATTGGCAGACTTAGGTGCTAGTATAAATCTAATGCCGTATTCACTATACGCTAAACTAGACCTTGGAGAATTGAAACCAACAAGAATAAGTATACAACTAGCCGATCGATCAATAAAATATCCTAGAGGGATAATGGAGAACATGCTAGTTAAAGTTGGTACTTTAGTATTTCCAGTAGATTTTGTTGTTCTGGACATGGAAGAAGATTCTCAAGTTCCTCTCATATTAGGAAGACCATTCTTAAACACGGCTAAAGCAATGATAGAGGTGTTCGGTAAGAAACTGACCCTAAGTATAGAGGACGAGAGTGTTACCTTTTCAGTTGATAGAGCAATGCAACAACCGCAATCTGCAGATGATACATGTTATTATATTCAAACTATAAAATCACATGCAGAATTGTTAGAAGAATTTCTAGAATTACAAGGAACAGGAGAATGTTCTTTAGGAGAAGGAACTGAACCAATTGATGAAACTGAAATGTTAGCTACACTAATAGCTAATGGATATGAACCAACAACAGAAGAAATTCAAATGCTAAAAGAAGAAGACAGATATCGATATAAATCATCGATAGAAGAACCTCCGACATTAGAGTTAAAGCCACTTCCAAACCATTTGGAATACGCTTATTTACATGGTGAATCTGAATTACCTGTAATAATATCGTCTACTCTTACTGAAAATGAAAAATCTCAACTCATTTCTGTGTTGAAAGCTCATAAACCAGCTATTGCATGGAAAATTCATGATATTAAAGGAATAAGTCCTTCGTATTGCACACATAAAATCCTTATGGAAGAAGGTCATAAAACGTATGTGCAACGTCAACGAAGACTAAATCCTAATATGCAAGATGTGGTTAAGAAAGAAATTATTAAACTGCTAGATGCAGGTTTAATTTATCCAATTTCTGATAGTCCATGGGTAAGCCCAGTTCAATGCGTACCTAAAAAGGGTGGCATGACTGTCATCACAAATGAGAAAAATGAGCTTATTCCTACTAGGACTGTAACAGGATGGCGTGTGTGTATTGATTATAGAAAATTAAATGACGCCACCAGAAAAGATCACTTTCCCTTACCTTTCATTGATCAAATGTTAGAAAGATTAGCCGGAAATAGTTACTATTGTTTTCTTGATGGTTTTTCCGGATATTTTCAAATTCCAATAGCACCCGAAGACCAAGAGAAAACCACATTCACATGCCCTTATGGTACTTTTGCTTACAAACGCATGCCATTTGGACATTGCAACGCCCCTGCAACCTTTCAAAGGTGCATGATGGCGATTTTTCACGACATGATAGAAGAATGCATGGAAGTTTTCATGGATGACTTTTCAGTCTTCGGTGATACATTTGAATCATGTTTAGTTAATCTTGAACGAATGCTGATTAGATGCGAACAATCAAATCTAGTTCTTAATTGGGAGAAATGCCATTTCATGGTTAAAGAAAGCATCATTCTTGGACATAAAATCTCAAAGGAAGGAATTGAAGTGGATAGAGCTAAAGTAGATATAATTGCTAAACTTCCACATCCCACCAATGTTAGAGGAGTTAGGAGTTTTCTAGGGCATGCCGGTTTTTACCGACGTTTCATAAAAGATTTTTCTAAAATTGTCACTCCTATGAATAAACTCCTAGAAAAGGATGCTCCATTCATCTTTTCAGATGAATGCATCAAATCTTTTAATATTCTTAAAGAAAAACTCACTAATGCGCCGATCATGATAACTCTAAATTGGAATCTACCGTTTGAACTTATGTGCGATGCAAGTGATTTTGCAATGGGAGCCGTTTTAGGACAAATGATTGAAAAACGATTTCAACCTATATATTATGCTAGTAAGACGTTACAAGGAGCACAAACAAATTACACAACTACAGAAAAAGAACTCCTTGCTATTGTCTTTGCTTTTGACAAATTTCGTTCATATCTCGTTCTAGCTAAAACGGTGGTCTATACCGACCATTCTGTTCTTAGATACCTATTTTCGAAACAAGATGCTAAACCAAGATTAATCCGTTGGATCTTACTCTTACAAGAGTTTGATATTGAAATCCGAGATAAAAGAGGAGCAGAAAATCTCGCCGCTGATCATCTTTCTCGTCTTGAAAATCCCAGATTAGAAGTTCTAAATGAATCGGCCATACAAGACAACTTTCCTGATGAATATCTATTGAAGATAGATTATAATGAAATACCATGGTTTACAGACTATGCAAACTACTTAGTATGTGGATTCCTTGAAAAAGGATTGTCGTACCAAAAACGAAAGAAATTCTTCAGTGATATAAAACACTATTTCTGGGAAGATCCACATCTGTTTAAAAGTTGTCCCGATGGAATAATACACCGATGTGTATTCGGAGATGAAGCCAATCAAATCTTAAACCATTGTCACACAGGACCAACAGGAGGGCATTATGGGCCTTAACTAACAGCAAGAAAAGTTTATGATGCTGGATTCTATTGGCCTACAATTTACAAAGATGCACACCTTCTTTGCAAATCCTGTGATGCTTGTCAAAGGGCCGGAAAAATAAGTCAACGTGATGAAATGCCACAAAATGTCATTCAAGTATGTGAAGTATTTGACATTTGGGGTATTGACTTTATGGGTCCATTTCCAAAATCTCCTAATAATCTCTACATTCTCGTTGCCATTGATTATGTATCTAAATGGGCGGAAGCACAAGCTCTCCCAACTAACGATGAACGAGTTGTAGTCAACTTTTTAAAACGTCTTTTGCAAGGTTTGGAACACCGAAAGCTTTAATAAGTGATCGGGGAACTCATTTCTGTAATAATCAACTTGAGAAAGTTCTCAAAAGATATGGAGTAACTCATAAAATCTCCACCGCATATCATCCACAAACAAGTGGACAAGTTGAAAATACCAACCGAGCTTTAAAACGTATTCTAGAGAAAACCGTAGGATCAAATCCGAAGGAATGGTCCATAAAATTAGAGGATGCACTCCGGGCTTTTAGAACAGCCTACAAAACTCCAATTGGAACCACACCTTTTAGACTCGTTTACGGAAAAGCATGTCATCTTCCAGTAGAAATTGAACACAAAGCATTTTGGGCTTTGAAGACATGTAATCTTGATTTACATGAAGCTGGACGTCTACGATTAAGTCAATTAAACGAATTAGAAGAATTAAGACATCAAGCATATGAAAATTCGTTAATCTATAAAGAAAGAACGAAGAAATGGCATGATAAAAGAATCAGAAGTTCAAAAGAATTTAAAGAAGGAGATAGAGTTATTCTTTTCAATTCACGATTCAAGCTATTTCCTGGAAAATTGAAATCAAGATGGTCTGGACCATTCATAGTCAAAAGAGTTTTCCCATACGGAACGATAGAATTAATAAATTCAAATGGGATTGAATTTAAGGTTAATGGTCACAGAGTTAAACACTACATAGGTAGTCAGATGGAAGTCGACAACGAAGTTAATCACAATTTCGATACCACAGCTAACTAAGTGTGGGGAGAATCAAGTCTTTAAAGGATAATATGTATTTCTGTTAGAGTTAGATTTTCTGTTTTCGTGTAGTTCTTGAAAATGGAACCCGAATGGTCTTTCCCTAGCAGACCCTAAAGAACTAGTCTTCTCCCCCCATTCTGAATTTTTATTTTTTTTAAGTTTTTCGAAATGAAGACTTCCTGTGAATTAAACCATGGTCTAATGCTACACGCTTTGATCACTAAACGTAATAATGACACACTTCCAAGTGAAATCATATCATTGATCAGAGGTAAATTGGACGGAGTAAGAAAAGAATCCAGATGCGAAGATAATAAGTTACAATTTGGTAAAGGAAAATCAAAATCCGCAGCGAAAAGAAGAGCACGACACCTTGAAAAATGTCACAAATGCGGAAAATGGTCACACGAAGGTAAATGTTCAAATAATTAAACCTATTCAAACACCGAATTTGTTACTTTATGCAGAGATGGACCGTTCATATGTTTAGAAGAAAAAACATTAAATGCTCGAGGTTACACCTATGTAGCCATGGAAAATCAATTAGTCCGACTATCTTATGAGTGGGCTAGAGTATATCACTAAGAAATCTATTTCACAGGTAAGTTTGTACAGTTTTTATTTTTATTTTTATTTTTATTTTTAACCTTTTGATAATAAACGCTAATTTGTTTGCTATAAAGTATTAAATTGGTATTCAATGAAATTAGATCTTGCGACCGAAATTATTGATATCATACAAAAATTTATTACATCACTGCAAAATTTAACGTTTATTTTTAAGGTATAAATATCTTTAATCAATCAACCCAAAATATTTCAAAAATTCGTCATGAGTTAAATTAGATCATGGAACCAAAATTACTTTACCGAAAAGAGGGGCGCATATTTTTGATAATATTTGATTGATTAAAGTGGGATAAAAGCCAAAAAGATTTTTAATTTTATTTTTACCATATTTTTAAAATTAATATTAAATTAATATTGTGTAATTTTTAAAATTAATATATTTAAAATTGTAAATATTTGAAAAATTAATATTTTTAATATAAGTTTGTATGTATAAAAACAAAAATATAATTAAGTTTGGTGTGAATTTTTAAAATATGAATTTTTAATTTTATGCATTTTTAATTTAAGTTTGGTGTGAATTTAAAAAACAAAAATTTACTTTATTTCGCTAAGTTAAAAATATGATTTTTAAAATTCGTCGTGAGTTGAAGACTAGGTCTTTGAACCGAAATTGCTTTACCCGAGGGAGGGACGAGAACTTTTATTATCATTATTTTTAATCTTATTGAATTAAAGTATGCCAAAAACATTAAAAAACCCATAAATCTTTGCTTTTAAAACCGCGCTTTAAATTGACAAATTTTAAAATTTTGTCGAGGGACGGACTAGGACATCGTTCCGAAACGACCTCGCGCTAAATAACAAGGGAAACAAAATTTTAGAATTAATTAATTAATTGTTTTATAAGTTAAGGTTTTTATAAAAAAAAATAAATAAATAAATAAATTCAAACACCGTGACTCGCGGAATTTGTAATGGGTAAACACCGCAACTCGCGGAGTTTGCGAAATCTAGAAAAAAATAAAAACGGCCGAACAGATCAGTATCCACACAAACAACCCACAAAACTGCAAAAACAAATACGAAAAACACACACAAAATCGAATTTTTTCACCATTTTTCATTAAATCTTTCACAAAATCATGTTGAGAAGGATGCTATCAAGGAATTACTCAAGGAAAACGGTAAATTTCTACACCTAAACACCATTTAATCCGAAAATTAGTGTTCTTGAACAAATTTATACCTAATTCGATTTTGATCCTTTTTAGTGTAATTATACTTAAATTGTTTATGTATTATGCTTGTATAACCTAGATTGATGCTATTTAACATGATTAGAAGCCTTAAACTTCAAATTTTGAGTAATCTAGGGGTTGTGTTCTTGAACAATTTGGGGATTTTTGATATAAACAGGTTATGGCCGATTTTTGTCATGAATTATTACTAAATTAAGTAGTGTAACATGTTTAGGTAGTTAAATGATCCAAACTTTGAGCCTAAACATGATTTTTGAGAATTAAAGTGGACTTTTTCAAGTCTAATATTCATGAACTTGATTTTTGAGAGATAATGCCATTTGAAACTTGTTTAATTGCTAATAATGATTATTTTGACATGTTATTTGAGTTGAATGCTTATGAACTTGGCGAATATTTTCGTATATGCTTATTTGAAAAAGTGTAGATTTGATAAAAATATGAAAATAAGCATAAGTTTGATATAAATTGAACATGTCATTGTAATTATTTTGATTGATGATTTTGCTGACACTAATGCATATTTGGATGCACAAAAATTGTGTTTAATATGTTTTGCAGACTGAAAGGGGTGAATCTTCATCCCAAGCTAGCATTGCTCCTCCTGAGAATGCGGAACAACAGGATGTTGATAACTATTACAAACAAGATATACCTCATCCAGTTATGACATTTTCAGATATGCACGTGAAAGATTTGCACCCGAACTTGAGATTAGACAGACGTTGGATAGATTATCCAAAATACCAAAGGGGCTTGCACACTCTTCATTCCAAAGCTGTTGAAGTACCTAGGGTAATAGAATGCGAACCGTTAGAAGCCGTAGGATTGGGCGAACGGATTAGAGAATTACTTACACAGAGGTATGGTAATTCTACTTTTAACGATTGGGTACGATTATTCAACATGCGTAGACCTGTATATAAAGTATGGTGTGAAGAATTGTTGTGTAGTATAGAAATAAATGATCGGGTGGCTAGTTTAACCGATCGAACTTTTATTAGATTTTTGTTAGGAGGTTCGATGCGCCACATGTCTCTACTAGACATGGCTTAGGCCTTACGTATATATACGCCTGAGGAGCTAGCATCTGCCTATTGTCAAGGGTTGATATTAAATGGTAGGAAGATTGATGAAAATTTTGATACACATGGTGTATGGAGTCAAATGACTAGCCATCACCGATTTAAAGGGGGAAATTACTTTTATCTTGATATTGATAGAGCTGAATTAAGAGTAATCCATAGGTTTCTAGTGAACTCGATTACACAGCGAGGTAAAAATAAGGAAAAGGTAAATGAGCAAGATTTATTTTACCACATGTGTATTCGAGACCCACAAAGCGCTGTAATTATACCTTATTGTGTGGGTTATTATTTATCGGCTATGGTTAGGGGGATGAGACCGCACAGTATAATAGAAGGTGGTATATTTATTACATTAATTATTGAGTATCTCGATGTGGATATAAGTCGGGGGGATTATTAATCGAAGAACCAGAACCCCACGATACAATTGGTTTAAATATATATCATGGTGCTAAGGTTTTGAAGAGGCGAAATAACGCCGCAGTAGCATATAATGGAAGACATCCACAGGTTGAAAGAAATCAACAGCCAGGTAATGTGGGAGGGGGAAATGAAATGACAGAAATGCAAAGGTTTATAGCTTCACAAGAATATGAAAATGCTAGACATCGAGCATTTGAAGATTGTCAAGTTCATCAAAACCACATCATAGCTCATTGCCAACATATAGGTAGAAACTATATTCCTACTCCAAAGCCCATATTTCCTCCCTGGTCTATAGAAATCCAACCACCGTATCCTACTTATAACCCAGCTGAAGCATTTTATAACACATACGGTTATGCATGGAACCCCTAATGGTATCAGTATCAACCCTAGTTTATTTAGTTTTATTTATTTTATTATTGTAATGTCACTACATTTAACACTTATGTTGATATTGTAATAGTTTTTATAATTTTCTAACTTTTATTATTAGATTTTAATAATTTTTGAATGTGGGGTAATATACCAAACTTCAAAAATATGTATATATGTTTGCAGTTTATCTTATGTACACAACAGGGTAAAACAACACATTTTCAAAGACTGGCATTAAGTTCAGCAAAAGCAACTAATTTTGACGACAAGATGCAAAATATATGTGAAATAACAACAAGACGGAATGAACAAATGATGTGCACCATTTATCATTCAACACAAACAACAATATGTTTGGAAACTTTGGTAAAATTTAATCATTTTTCTACGATAATCACTCTCAATAATTTAAATTGTTACTGATTTCTTGCAAATGAGGGCATTGCAAAATCTTAAGTGTGGGAAGGGGTTAAATTCTTTCGGATTTTTAAAAATTTTTTATTTAAACACTTGGTTACCATTAAAAATACTAGTAACGCAGTAGTTGTATTAGAATCTAGTGCTCTCTGATAATAAAGAACAGCCCTAGTCTTATATACTGACTACCCAATTCTAGTAAAAATTTTCAAAATTTTCAATTAAATGAACTCAAAATCATGTTTATACATATTTATGAACGATAAAACTAGGTGTTAACACCTAAATTATTGTTACCTTGGAAAGGACATAAATTGAGAAACAAACCAAAATGTTAAAATTCATTTAAAATGCAATAGAGGAAAATAAAAAGGCAAAGAAAGGAAAATAAAAGTCAAGTGTGGGAAATTTTTACCAAGTTATTCAAAATATATATCACATATTTTTGTACAAAAAATTGAAAATACTTTTATTTTGGACGATAATTAACTGTTTTACCCGATGAAAGAAAAGAAGAGATGATCTACACGATGAATCAATTCCATCATTAAAAGGAAGTAAAGTCTTCCGAAAGAGAAACGCGTTTCTTGATTTAGGTCATGAAGTTGTCGTCCAGACCAGCTGTAGGTTGACGAAAAACCTAGAAAAGTCATCTCTAAAATCAGCAGGAAATCCATGGACCTCAGCATAAAATAGGGTCGCCAAGTGGTCAGACTTATCCTAACCATGAGAGGATTTGTCTCGTAAAATGGGGAGGACGCCGTGCAAATTAGCTTGATAAGACTAATGAATCAGATCCACAGAAAGGATAATCTCCTTAAAGATTAAAAATCAGCATTTAAGCCTGATATTACTCAATCCTAGAGATTGACCTTAGAGATTGAGAATTACAAACTCATGGAATTCAATGATATCTAAACTCGAGCTTGAACGAGAAAATATTTTGATCAAAATTACAAACCGATTTGTTTTCTAAAAACCCATTTTCAATGCGTTCATTACCATTGAACTTAAAATCCTAGGAATTCAACTGGAATTCATTAGGTCACCTGAACCAAATCGGGTGTCAACCGTAAGAACGGTGGTTGCATAGCATGGTCAAAGACAGGACCTTGTGCCAGACCAGAAAATTATAAGGGTGAGCTTTAATATTGCTCCTACAAAGGATAGTAATTGCGCCCGACACGTTATAGACCATAATTAAAAGCATGTCAGGGGATATTGCCTTAACAGTTGCTTGTTCAACGCTTTCCTTTACAACCGGACGGTAGTTTACCGAAAGGTAATATACGGAGCAAGTATACTGGACGTGTTGCTTTCCCAATACAAGGTTAGCAAGTGGGTGACACAAAACCACAAATTTTGAGCTAAAATTTTCAAATCTGAAACCCACAAAACCCACAAAAACATTTTGCAAACACCGGTGAAGGGTTATTCCGGAAAACTTATCTAGGGTAAAAAGTTAGATTTAATTTTCAAAAGATCAAATGTTTTCATAAAGATCCAATTTCCTTAATGGATCTAAATTTTTATAGTCATGTGGGACTGTAAACCATAACGTTACTACCATTTTTATACCGCCGTAAAGAAATCACTTATGTACAAAGTGTGAAGAATAAAGAAGTGATTCTAGTATTTCAAGACTATATTGCTTGAGGACAAGCAACACTCAAGTGTGGGAATATTTGATAATGCTAAAAACGAACATATATTTCATAGCATTATCCCTCAAGAAAGACAAGCTTTTAGTTGCAATTGTTCTATTTACAAGTGATATTCGTTTAAATATTAAAAGGTGAAGACAAAAGGCAGATTCGACGAATTGAAGACGCAAAGGTCCAAAAAGCTAAAAAGTACAAAATACAATCAAAGAGGTTCCAATTATTGATAAGAAACGTCTCGAAATTACAAGAGTACAAGATTCAAAAAGCAAAGTACAAGATATTAAATTGTACGCAAGGACGTTCGAAAATCCGGAACTGGGACATGAGTCAACTCTCAACGCTCGACGCAACGGACCGAAAGTTACAAATTAATTATGTATATAAATATAATATAATATATAATTAATTATATAAATTATATATTTATATTATATTTATATTATTAAAATCCGTCGGCAGACTGGGATCCAAACTTGTGTGAGCTGGATTTACGAACTCTGTGACTTGCGGAGTTTGAAGAGCAAGAGTGCCGCGACTCGCGGAGCAGCCAAATTCGAAAATGCCTATAAAAGGCAACGCATTCTGAACGTTTTATATATCCTTTAATCTCTCTATCTAAACATATATATATATATATATATATATATATATATATATATATATATATATATATATATATATTTTAATTTTAATTTTAATTTTAATTTCTAATAATAAGGGTATGTTAGCGAATGTTGTAAGGGTGTAAGTCGAAATTCTATCCGTGTAACGCTACGCTATTTTTAATCATTGTAAGTTATGTTCAACCTTTTTAATTTAATGTCTCGTAGCTAAGTTATTATTATGCTTATTTAAATCGAAGTAATCATGATGTTGGGCTAAAAATACTAAAATTGGGTAATTGGGCTTTGTACCATAATTGGGGTTTGGACAAAAGAACGACACTTGTGGAAATTAGACTATGGGCTATTAATGGGCTTTATATTTGTTTAACTAAATGATAGTTTGTTAATTTTAATATAAAGATTTATAATTGGACGTCCCTATAAATAACCATATACACTCGATCGGACACGATGGGCGGGGTATTTATATGTACGAATAATCGTTCATTTAACCGGACACGGGAATGGATTAATAGTCTATGGAATTATTAAAACAGGGGTGAAATTATGTACAAGGACACTTGGCATAATTGATAACAAAGTATTAAAACCTTGGGTTACACGCAGTCGATATCCTGGTGTAATTATTAAACAAAGTATTAAAACCTTGTTACAGTTTAAGTCCCCAATTAGTTGGAATAGTTAACTTCGGGTATAAGGATAATTTGACGAGGACACTCGCACTTTATATTTATGACTGATGGACTGTTATGGACAAAAACCAGACGGACATATTGAATAATCCAGGACAAAGGACAATTAACCCATGGGCATAAAACTAAAATCAACACGTTAAACATCATGATTACGGAAGTTTAAATAAGCATAATTCTTTTATTTCATATTTAATTTTCTTTATTTTATATTTAATTGCACTTCTAATTATCGTACTTTTATTTATTGTTATTGTATTTAATTGCACTTTTATTTTATCGCACTTTTATTTATCGCAATTTCATTATTGTTATTTACTTTACGCTTTAAATTAAATCTTGTATTTATTTTTAATATTTTACATTAGGTTTTAACTACGACTAAAGTTTTAAAAATCGACAAACCGGTCATTAAACGGTAAAAACCCCCCTTTATAATAATAATATTACTTATTTATATATTTGTATTTTTATAAATTAAAACTAATATAGCGTTAAGCTTTGTTTAAAAGATTCCCTGTGGACGAACCGGACTTACTAAAAACTACACTACTGTACGTTTAGGTACACTGCCTATAAGTGTTGTAGCAAGGTTTAAGTATATCCATTCTATAAATAAATAAATATCTTGTATAAAATTGTATCGTATTTAATAGTATTTAGTTGTAAAAATAAAGCTATTTTATATACACCTCGCATAACATCAGTGGTATTCCTTAGTATCTACAGGGCGTATGACGTCGATGCTCATGGGACAAATTGTGAAGTTGAGGTTTGCGATGCGGTTGTTGTTGGTGGTGGTAATGGTACTGGTTATGTTGTTGATGGTGGTACTGGTTATGTTGATGGTGCTGCTGTTGGTGTTTGTAACCTTTGCACCATATTTTCCAAAGCCACTACCCGAGCGCGAAGCTTGTTGACTTCCTCTATTACACCGGGGTGATTGTCGGTTCGGACGAGCGGATAAATAAGATCTAGAATTTGGTGTAGTATATAATCGTGACGAGATACTCTGAAAATGAGAGATAAAATGGTGTTTCGGACAGGTTCGCCGGTAAGTGCTTCAGGTTCTTCGCCAAGAGGGCAATGTGGTGGATGGAAAGGATCGCCTTCTTCTTGCCTCCAATGATTAAGGAGGCTACGAACCCATCCCCAATTCATCCAGAATAGATGATGGCTGATTGGTTGATCCATTCCAGTCACACTGCTTTCGGAGCTTGAGTGGGATTCCATTTCGGAATCCGAGGAACTTGAACTGATGACGAATTCCATTTCGTACGATTTGATAAAGGATTTTTTTTATACGAAATGATTTTCTAGCTATCGGGTGGTATTCTAACTACATAGAATATCTATATATATATATATAGATCAAAAGATTTCATAGATTACGGAAGAATTTACGGAATATGTCAGGCAAAGTTTACGGTAATAGATACGATAAGATATGATTTAGCAGATACGCTAAGATATGAATTTTTTCTATACACTATTCATGCAATCAATGCAGCAAGACGTGTCTAGACTAAGAATGATAAGCAGGTAATTTCCTAAAGATGATAAGTAGGTAATTTTCGACACAAATGATAAGCAAAACTTTTGACATGCAGACACGGTCGAAGTCCAAACTCACTAATGCATCCTAACGACTTATCAGTTAGACACACTAATGCAGACCTGGTTTGCTAAGACCACCGCTCTGATACCAACTGAAACGACCCGTCCATATTACTATAAACGCAGTACGTTATTCATTGGTCCCATAGCGAGGTATTTGACCTCTATATGATACGTTTTAGAAACATATTGCATTCTTTTTCATAAAAAGCACACCATTATTATACATAATGCATGTTTTAAATAAGTGGGCGATTATTTAAAAAATAATCCCCATGATACATCGGTTTCCAAATACTACACACGTGACATAACAATCGAATATAATACATGACAAAGGTTTTATTGAATGCAACACTTCATTTAAACAAAAGCATGAGACTCCATGCACAGCTTGCTCAGATAATGCAACAGCGGAAGACTTTCTTAAGGACCTGAGAATAAACATGCTTAAACAGTCAACACAAAGGTTGGTGAGATATATAGGTTTAGCATCGATATAAATATAGACCACAAGATTTTCATAGTTATAAATATATGTACACTCGCAAGTGTATAAAAGTATTCTATAAGTTGTTGAGCGCTTCGGTAACCATACTTAACCATTAATGTGGCATATTCCCTTTATTATGAAATCTCCCTACACTGTACCAAGTGTAGTAAAAACGAAGTACTATGCAACCGTTTACGATACTAGAGCGACTAGCCCGGTTGGGGTTGTCAAGCCCGATAGATCTATCAATAGGATTCGCGTATACATGCTCTTACAACATGTAAATATTAGTTACCAAGCTATTAAGGAATATATGCAAAGTGGTACAACTCAACGTAGAACGTATTTTAAGTACTTGTGTCTATGGCGTAAAACATAAAATGCATGTATTCTCATCCCAAAATATTTTTAGAGTTTAAAAATGAGACTATATACTCACGGTAGTAAAAGTATATTAATAATAAGTTTTTAACTTATTAAAAATATGGCCGTCGTCCTTGGATTCACGAACCTATAATAATAATAACGATTCAGATAATAATACATGTGAACAAAATTAATATAGCAAATTCATATCATATATTCAATCACATGTGATTGTTTAAGTTTATATTTTCAATCACGTGTGATTATTTATATTTTCAATCACATGTGATTATTTAAGTTGTCAAGTTTAGTAGTCCAAAATAGTCCGAAAAATCCAACAGTCCAATAATCGGTATATATATATATATATATATATATATATATATATATATATATATATATATATATATATATAATCTTAGAATTACCCCACGGCGTATTGTGTACGTATTGTCTTGCATCAATCCAGAGACGTATTGTATATGTATGGTCTTATAATTAACTAAGACGTATTGTGTACGTATTGTCTTAGGATTTATCAAAACGTATTGTGCACGTATTGTCATGGAACGTACCAAGATTATTATATATATACAATCTCGAAATTAATCAAGATTATAATATTTTGTTATACTAATGATAACATGTCCAAATATATATAGGATATAGGAAAAGTTAACAAGGATATGGTTAATATAGTTTTTATAATATAAATTCCGTCCATACCACGTTAATTTTAGCAGATTTTGTTTTGCTCGCCAAATATTCATTACAACTCCGTTTAAAGTGAATCAAATTGCTATGGATTCCTTAAGAAGTCAATTTTACAAAAACAATTCGAACAGTTCATTTGAAGTAGTAATTTTTAGAGCTTTACCCTCTTTTTGTGTCGATGGACAGATTTGGAAAAATCCCGGCATCCACCCAATATATGATTTTTGATAAAATACTTCCACTTTGTCTAAAATCATGAAAAAAATACTGGAAGTCTTATTTACATATATTAACATATTTCTAAAGTATTATCCTCGAACTCAAAGTCTAGGATAGGTTTTTAATTCCCAACCCAAAACAGCCCGCTTTTTACTGAATGGAGATTAAAGGATATATGTTAAGTTTCAAGGTGTTCTTCATATGTACAAGTTATAAGTTCTTATATTAACTTAATATAACATCATAATACATATAAATAAGTGTTACTAGAGTTAAGTTAGAAAAATTAGATTAGTTTTTCAAACAAGTTTAGGATCAACTAAACTATGTTCTAGTTTATAAACTCTTATATAGATAGCTATAAACATATGAATTTAACAAGAGTTGAAGTAGAGTTTTTACCTCAAGTTTAGAATGTAAAGTTGCTGAAAAGAAGTATTAGAACAAAACTTGAGAGAGTTCTTGCAAGTGTGTGAAAAAATTAGAAGTAAAATTTGGAAAATGAATGTGTAAAAATGAGTTAGAAATGGTGCTTATTTATAGGCTTGAAAATTTGGCTTTTAGTGAAAATATCTAAGATAAGTTAAAAAGTATTAAGTCATGGATGACATATTAAATTGATTAGGTCATGGATGACATATTACACAAATAATTGCAGATTTCTATTGATATATACCAATAGTAAATACTTCTAGAAGTTGTGTATAATACGGGTAAAAATACCGTATGAATGCGAGTAGAATTCTTGAGAAAATTGAACAGAAATATGAGTATAGCTATCCTTTATATGTATTGGTATATTATAAAGTGTATTCAATACTTGTAAGGATGTATTTACACTCGTAATACATTATATGTAAATACATTTTAACATAAGTTAATTACGTCGTTTAAATAGTAACATATATATTGTTCAAAAACTCTTTAAATTAGTAGTATGAAAATATATATACAATACTTTGTTAATATACTTAATGAGATATTTAATTATCATATTTTCAAGTTATATATATATAAATCCATATATATACACAATAATTAAACAATTAAACAATTAAATCAAGTTATGACGTTCGTGAATCGTCGCAATAAAAGGGTGAACAAAAGCTTGTGTAAAACTCTTTCCGGAGGTTCAAGATTTATTAAAAATTCATTGCTTATCAAGTCGGAATTATATAAAGATTAAGTTTAAATTTGATCGAAAATTTCCGGGTCGTCACACAGCACCATAATTGTTGGAGCAAAAAAAAGTATCTTTAATCCTACCCGAATCAGATTTTGAAATAGGAGAAAAAACGATACCTGACTCGAAGCTTCATTTGAATCTATACTTCCAAACTGCAAATCAATAGCGTCAATTGTATCCTCACTAACATCATTCTTGTCTTCTTCACAAACGTCATTCTCAACATCTACCACCAAAGGTTGGTCGGTAATAGCAACTTTATCAATGCTCCCTTGATCCCCATTGGCAACTAACGCGTTATTAACTAAAACGAGTTATTGATCATAGTAATGATGTCCCGACATAACGATACGATTTGAGATTGCCAAAAGATCGGGAGGGAAGTCATCAAACAATACACAATCAAAATCCGTAGTAACACTAAGCTCATTTACCCAAGCATGACAAACCGAATACTCCTCATCTTCAATATCCACATCAACCGCATCATGAACGTGCTTAGCATTTGTGCTCTTGATAATAGCAAACATCAAACCAACATTACCAAGTGTAAAAGAAGATTTAGCGACCTTAATAACCTCGCCAAATAAACTAGCCACCTTTGTTGACTCTCGGCGGAAGCGTACGACACCATGATACCTTTATTTCCAACCATGTAAATAAAAAAAACCGACTTAGTGTCCATTTATCCGATCTATTTATTCATGTATAAGAAGTAGAGATATAGACCCAATTTGTTTTTATATTTATTGTTCTTATATAGACCCAATATGTTGATTAACCGTCTAAAATATTAAAATTATTAATTAACTTTATTATTATTATTATTAGTAATTTAAATTCCATCATTACAATTTATTTTTTTTACTTCAAAGTTTTACCACTTATGTTTTACCTATATTGTTGTCTTATATATAAAAGTTAAAATATAAAGGATTTTTGTTTTACGGAGTATTATTTTATCTAATTATGAAAACGAGCTACTCCGTATTAATTTTTAACTATCCAAAATAGAATTGTGGACTATCAATATGATACATAATGATTATTAAATTATAATCATTATTTTTATAAATAATAGTTATCGGGTAAACTCTTTGTCAAAAAAACTATTAGAACTAGGGGCGTTC
Source organism: Rutidosis leptorrhynchoides (assembly GCF_046630445.1). Lineage (NCBI taxonomy): Eukaryota > Viridiplantae > Streptophyta > Magnoliopsida > Asterales > Asteraceae > Rutidosis > Rutidosis leptorrhynchoides. Next base: position 24,301,127 of record NC_092334.1, on the reverse strand, counting down.
GCGGTCCGGTATGACTAAATCTTAAACCAAACTAGCGTCTACGGTTTCGATATATATCAAACTAAATCGGGGCGAGAATGTTGTCCTGTTGGACGGTTTGGTCTGATTTGGGGAGGTCCGGTTTGACCGGTATGACAGTTTCGAGAATTCGAGTTCTTTAATTATTTCTTTTATTTTCATATTAGTTTGTGTATATTTGTCTCGGATTGTGACAAGAAAGGGATAACAACGGGTCGGAATATTGAAAGTAACACTTGTTAAACTTTTTGATTAAAACATTAATTAAGCAGCATCGTCATCATATATTAAACAAGTGAAAGTAACAGTTGATGAAAATGAAATGGATGATGGTAATAACTGCTAAGTAATACCTAAAAAATACCAGGATCGTGAGCTTTGAGGTCGTACGGGTAGTAGGTGTCATTTTGATTAAATGGATTTAGTTAATAGTCAAATTAAATATATCTTTCAAAAGATAATTGTTTTATACATTGACCTTTTAAATTAATCAATGAACTTAGTTAACACATTTATAATTTATATATATATATATATATATATATATATATATATATATATATATATATATATATATATATATATAACTGGTCTTGTCGGTTTTAACAGTTACTTTTTGTTCAAACTGTAGTCGAATCAAATAACCTTGTTTGGTCAAAACATAACATGTTAAACTGGATTATAAAAACTCAATTCTGCCAAACCAACCAAATAATTCAATTTACCCAGTTTTAACAGTTTAAACGGTTTAGTGAACACCCCTAATTAAAATATGTTATTTTTTAATTAAAAACTGACATCACTCAACCTATTAAATTATAAATTATTATAAATTATAAATTATATTATATTATATTATAAACTTATACTAAAATGTAAACCGAATTGACAATACCCATAGTGACATCATCACCACATGACGTTGATGTCGTGACTCATAGTTTTTTTTAGTTATCCTACCTATATTTTCTTCTTACTTTTTTTTTAACGACATTTAGGAGTTACTGTAAGACCCCAATAATTATGGCACACGGAGTTTTAAATGATGTACGTTTAGTGGGCAAGCATTGTGTAATTAAACAAAGTTCAGATTCTGCCCAGACATGGGTGCGCGCAGCGCACCATAAGGTGTGCGCGCCGCGCACATGCCCAGCGACAGAATTCTGCCTTTTTCTATTTTAAGTTTAATGAAGGGCTTTTTGGTCTTTTCACTTGAGGCCGAATCTCAGGCCTTATCAGCTGGTTTGGATCCACTTTTGGATCATTTTCACATCCATTCATCACTCTCAATTATCTTAGAGAGAGAGGGAGAATTCTAGTGAGAGAATTGGGGTTTTGGAGAGGAAGGAGCTTGAATTGATCAAAGTCTCGGGTTTTAAAGTTGTTCACCTCGTTCCTAGCTTCGTTTTGGTTGTTGTGGTAAGTTCTAACTCCGAATTTCATTGTTTGATTTTGATATTCAAGTTAGGGTTTGAACTTAAATTGTTGATAAACCCATTTAAACTCATGAAGTGAGTTTAGTGTTGCTTGTAATCGGGTTTATTGTTATTGTTGGTGGATTTTGGGTTGGTGAATAAATTGGTTATGATTAGGACTTGTAATTGGGTTTAATCACTAGGTTTAGTGATTATGGAAGTATTGGAACCCTTTTTGTGTGTTTGAAAGACTAATTTTGGAATTGAGTCAAAATTAGTGTTTTTGGGTGATTTTGAGATTGATAAGTGTTTAACACTTAAGATTGGGTTCATTGGCATATTAGAACCATGTTCACTTGTGATTAGTGATTATTGGTTAGTTAGGACGCGTTTTATGTTTATGAGTGCAATTGGTCGAATTTGCACTAAGTGTCGAATTGAGTTGGTTGTAAATCTTGTAAATCCACTCTAAGTGTGTTGTTGTAATTGTGATAAAGGAATAGGTACTTTCCATTGACGAGTTACGGATTACTTGGAAGCATTCATCAAGACGACAAGGTGAGTATTAATATCCTATGTGCATATATATGTGTAGGATGGGTGCGGGTCGGGTGAAGTGGTTCTCGGTTATAGAGCTCACTTCACATATAGGTGGATTTTTATGGACTTGTAATAGGTCCAATGTAACAACCCAAACCAACCCTCGACCAAACTACGCGAAAATACAAAATAAAAAAAAAATTCTGTGCAGCATACCCGCGCGGCGCGCCAGGTAGGGGCGCGGCGCGCCAAAGTGGGCTGTTCGGAAAGTTTTTAAATGCGAAAAAGATTGACTAGTTCCCGACACTTTTAGACGAAACGCTTTTTACCATACATCCAAATATGTAAAACTAACCTGTTCCAAACATAAAATCAATATTTTACAAGTGGGGCCCACACGACCCAAATTACAAGTTTAGTACAAGTTAAGAGTTTCGACCACCAAAAAGTTTAAGTTCCAAACTACGCAATGAGCATGGTGTTTGGGATTAAACTACCCAACTATCGGTCAAACTCCAAGAGCTACTAAAGCCAAAAGCGTCCCCTAGCATCAAGCGGGATCTCTAGTCCAAAACGATGCCCTTACCCTTGTCCAAAACCGAACCTATAAAATGGTAAACAACGAGAGGGTAAGCAAAGCTTAGTGAATGCAATAATTATACGAATACATATATAAGTATACCTACTTGCATACACTTACACAACCGCAAACATGCTAGCAAACAACATTAGCTTATCGTCACAATAACAAGCTATAATTCACCAATACCCCCAAGCTAGCATAACAACCGCATATAAGTATAACTCGAATAATATAATATGCTTACAACACAAATAACCATGGTTAACCAATAGTACAAGGGAACGACGCTCGCGAAAACGCCATCGGTGTTCACAACATCCGTTAGGGCACTTAACACCTCGCACCACTAACCCCTAGGGTGGCACCTTAACACCTCGGCACATCACCCCGAGTGGCATCTTAACACCTCGATGCATCACTCATTAATTTACGGAGTGGTGTCTTAACACCTCGACACTACACTCCTAGGTGGCATCTTAACACCTCGATGCTACACCTGAGTGGCATCTTAACACCTTGATGCTACACTCTCCACGTGAAACATGGTGTCTTAGCACCTCGACACTACACATTTCACGCTACAATAAATAGATACATTATATACATACGCATATAATTATTCCACTCACCTCAAAGTCTTGTGAAAAGATACCCGAGCTTGCAAGACCTCAAAGTAACGTACCTATCATATTATACACATCATCAATCGTAAACTCAATTCGGTTAACCAAAACCTTTCACCATTCTAAGCCATTTTGACCCAAGGTGCAATTTCAACCCATTTGCACCCTTAACCCTAAATTGGGTCAACACACACTAAAACCCTAATCATTCGTCGAGATGGGTTTAAAACACACTTAGGTCACAAGGCTAACTCGTTTTCATACTTGCTAGGCCACTTAGGTCATTAAAGACTCATTTGACCCATTTCAAAGTCAACACACCCATTTGGGTCATCCATACCCAATAACACCCATTTACATATTATAAAAGTGTTCTAGCCACCAACTAACCAAATTTAAGACTCAAAAGTTCAATTAACACATTCAAACCCTAGGTTAGTCATCAATGAGTCTTCATAACCCATAATCACCCAAAATCCCCAAAATACTAACAAAATGGGTCTTTGGTTCATCACTAGCCCAAAACCTAACCCTTAAAGCAATTAAAGTAAGAAATTGGGTTTTATAACTTACCAACACAATCACCACGTAGCTATCGACTAGATGAACGACTTTAAAACTTGCATCAAGACCCGATTCAACCTCTTTTACCCTTTAATGGAGCTTTCTCTCTCAAGGGTTGCAATCTCTCTCTAGAGTTTAATTGGAGAAGATAAGGTTGTTGGGAATGGAGTGAATGAAGCTCCAAAACTGATCCAAGGCATTAAATTCGGGCTCCAATGTGTTTTGACCAAAATGCCCTCAAAATATCTATTTTAAAAGAAGAGGAGAATCTGTCGCAAACAGATGGCGCTGCGCGCCACCAGGCCGCGCGGCGCGCGACACCTCCAGTTCAGCTTCTTTCTTGCTTTTAAATATATACAACCAAAATCCCACAACTTGAATAACTTATACACACATATGTACAATAAAATATTCGGGTCTTACATCCAATTGGCACGATTGTGCGTTTTGGTTGACCACCGTTGGCGAGTTGCACACTTGTGTGTACGATATCACATGGATTGTGATTTGGAGTTATAACCCCGACGGCGTGGGTTATGGAGTGGGAAATGAATATCGGTTTGCTCGTATTCATAATATTTGGGTAGTGAATCTCGGGTAGTGCGGATTCATGATGACTCGGGTTGTTCGGTCATCTTGTGATGAGGTAGTGAATCTCGGGTTGTGCGAATTCACTAAGGCTCGGGTAGTTCGGCCAACCTCGGTTGTTGAATTGGTGAAGAAGTGAATATCGGGTTGTGCGAATTCACTAAGGCTCGGGTTGTTCGGCCAATCTTCATTGTGGTGTCTGGTATTCGGTAATGGGTTAAGGGGTTAACCTTATTCGTTTATATATTGTTATATATATATATATATATATATATATATATATATATATATATATATATATATATATTGTTGTATTGTCGTGATGTAGCTAACCCTCCGGGTGTAGCTTCTTGGCGTTGTTCACATCGTTGTTGGTGAACTTATGTTTGTTGATGCATATTTAGCTTGTTGCTTAGTGATCGTACGGTATGCTTATATTAGCTTGCCTTATTGCATGGATGCTCCGGTATGCGGTATTTGATTATTTGTGGCGTGTCCATTTTATGCATATATATGTATGTAGTATATTTTCACTCACTAAGCGTTAGCTTACCCTCTCGTTGTTTACATTTTTATAGATTGCATGGATGCGGTGGCTCGGGTAAGCGGGAACTAGTGGACTCGCATAGTTGCTTTAGAAGGCTTGCTTTTGGATTCAATTAGGATTGGGTAGCGTATCCCCAAACTCCATGCTCGGCTTTATTTTGTAATAAAAGTCATGTGGCCGAAGTTTGTACTTTGTACTTAAGGGGTATTTTTGGCATATATGGGCCCGGTGTTGTAAAACCCTTTTTATTAATGGAACGTGTTAGTTTTAACTATATTAATGTATTGTGAAAAGCATTTGGTCTAAATGTGTCGGGAAGTCAAAGATCTTTTTGCGTAAAAGGAAATTTTTGGACAGCGGGCTGCCAGGCCCTGTGCGCGCCGCGCACAGGTGGGTGTGCGCGCCGCGCACCCCATCTGGTCAGCCCAGTTTTAAATTTTTTTTATGTTGCGTTTTTGGTTAGTTAACGGGTTGGGTTGTTACAAGTGGTATCAGAGCATGGTCTAAGGAATTTAGGTGACTTGAGATAGGTGTCTAGACTTAGACTTTTATGTGTGCTTAAATTGTTGCGGGACTTGTAGGATTACGGGTCGGAATAGGTTATAGTTAGTGCCTTGTTTGTAGGTGGACTAACGTCGATATTGGTAATGCGGATATTATTAATATATTATATGTGTTGTGATAATAATTCTCGCGTATGTGTATAACGCGTAGAATTTTGTTTGTGTTTGTTTATATCATCGAGCGATGCGGTCGTTGTACTAACGAGTTGATACGGCGTATGTGCGTAATAAGGACTTGCAAACCTTATTACGGGTGCAAATCGTGTCTAACAAGTGATGTACGACGAGTGTTTAGCAAGATGGGGCGGTGTTGTGTGTGTGGTTTATACGTTCGTGATCTAATCGCTTTACATTCCTTAGAATGGCGACGGGAAACGGGATCGAGACGAACGATGTGGAGTTTAACGCTAGAGTTGCGGCCGCCATGGCGGAGCAAATGGGTGCGTTTCGAGAAGAAATGGATAGGAAGTATTCCGAATTTCAAAGTAGTGGTGAAATAGAGCGTTGTCTAAAGAGCTTCAAGAGGACTAAACCTCCAATGTATGACGGGAAACCAGATCCTTTGGTAAGCACAACTTGAATCTCGGATGTCGAAGGGTGTTTTCGCACTATTGAATGCCCTCCCGAGAAAAAGACGAGACTCGCTACTAGTTTGTTGCGGGGTCGGGCGAAGGATTGGTTGGATGGTAAGATTGATCTTGTCGGTGGTGGACCGTTTATGGCGTTATCGTGGGATGAGTTTAAGAAGGAATTCTTCGAGGAGTTCCGGACTTCAGCCGATTTGTCAGAAATGCGGAATGAGTTACGAAATTTGCAACAAGGATCAATGGACTTGAATACTCTAAAGACGACCTTTATGTCGAAGGCTCGTTTTTGCCCGGAGTATATTGGGAATGATCGGATGTTGATGGAAGATTTCTATCGGACGTTGAATGATGATTTGCAGGGCAAAATTAGCATTGGCCAAGTGAACTCGTTTGCGGAGTTATTTAACATGGCTAGGGGTTTCGAATCACATTCGCGATCGAAAGCTAGGGAGCTTTCAAGTAAAAGAAGGGTTGATTCGTATGGTGCTCCAAGTAAGAAAACTAAGGCCGCAGGTGCGAGTATGGGTAATGTGGAGAAAGGTTCGACGAGTTCTCGTGCGCCTAGATGTTTCAATTGTGGTGTTAGGGGCCACAAGTTGTGGGAATGCACAATGCCGAAGAGTGATGACGGAATGTGCTACTATTGTCATAAAGAGGGACATCGCAAGCCGGATTGTCCCGAGTTGGCGGCGGCGAATGCCACAAGGAGACGTTGAGGTACATTTCATTTTAATAAATATGCCCTTTGAATATTTATTTATGTGTCGATGCGTTCGGGTTTGTGGGTTGCATAGTGTTTTGCATGTTATTGTTATGGGTGACGTTCCTAATGGAAGTACCCTATGGTGACGTTTTGATTAATGGGCGAAGGGCGTAAGACTTGGTGTAACCAAGCATTCCTTAGTATTGAGAAATGTTCTACCAAGCCTTGGGAATGGGCTTTGGTGTTCGGATGTTAGAGCGTGTTCGCTCTCGTGTTGAAATTGATGAACCGTGAGGTTCGTCGGGTGGTTGGAACCTTTGAGATCGAGTGTTTTGGATCTCGATGTATGTTAGTAATGGAGTCTATATGACGTGACATTAGGTGCCTTTTTCATACCTACTAGCGTTGTGTTCGACTCCGATGGTGTTGCGGTTACATTGTGCTTAGGGTACCGGAGAGAAACCCTTAGGTACATGAGTGACCGGGTGAAATTTGACAACCTAAAGCAATTGGATGATTGCGAGAGTATGGTTTGTGTAATCGTGGTACACTTCTCGTTCAAGTGTTTAAGGATTGGTTAAAATCCTTCGTATGCTCAAGGTTTGGAGCAAGATATGGTAATGGGTCGTGTGAACCCAATTGTTAGTAAAGTCTACCTTTGGTAGCATTGTACGGTTGTACGAGAGCCGGTTATGGAACATAGTTCCAAGTGGGGGAGTTACACTCCCGCACGAGGAAGTTTTAGTGTTAGACTTCGGATAATGCTTTTGGTAGATCCGGAAGTTTGCGTTGGGACCTAGTTTTGGTCGATTTGTGGTAGAGTACAATTTCAGTTAAATTGCACTTATGATTTTGGAATGTAAATTATCACCGAGGTGATAATGTGGTAATCTCGTTGAGAGATAATGGGTGTGTTTGGCGAGCAAAGTGAAATCCCTCGTCTAAGGGATGTGCGTGGTAGATTCTCTTGTAGAGAATTATTGTTTTGTGCCTATGTTCGATATATGTGGTTCTCATTCGATCGTGTGGATGGTTAGTGGTATCCGTTAGGGTTCACTATAGTGTAGCAGAGCGCAATGTTGCACTACTCGTCGTTTGAGGCCAAAAGTGCGTATGAGATTGGTGAAGCATGACCTTCGGGGTCCGCTAACTTCATCATGGTATTGTTGATTAGTGGAGCATGACCTTCGGGGTCCGCTGACTTCATCATGATATTGTTGATTGGTGGAGCATGACCTTCGGGGTCTGCTGACTTCATCATGGGTTTAGTGTTATATCAGTATGGTATAACGTTATCGGAATGGGAGTACCATTCACGTGTTGTATTGTGGGACGTGAATATCGGGTTGTTCGTATTCACAATAATTCGGGTAGTACGATTGTCCCTGTTGGTTGGACTCATAGTTTGAGGTAGTGAATGTCGGGTAGTTCGGATTTACTAAGGCTCGGGTTGTACGGCCATCCTCAGTTATACTATGTGGCGGAGGTAGTGAATATCGGTTTGCGCATATTCACAATGACTCGGGTTGTGCGATCATTTCGTTGTGGGATATATGGATTGGGTTGGTGAATATCGGGTTGTGCGAATTCACTAAGGTTCGGGTTGTTTCGACCATCCTCCATATGTGTTTAGGCTCGGGTTGTTTCGGCCATGTTGTGTTGTGAACTATTGGTTATTTATACACCAATGGTGGGGTCGCGAGGACCATGTCGTGTGATTAGTGATGCGATAGCCATGTTTCGCTCACATGTTGTTACGGGTGTGACAATAGTCGATTTTGTACACCTTGGGATTTGCGTTGCCATAGTCGTTTGGGGCGCTATCGGTTTTAGCCGTTGCTTGTGATGTTACGATAGTTGCGTATTGGTCATATTGCGCACTACAAGGGGTGTTTAGTGATTGGTGTTATCCGTAAGGATTCGTTTGGTTCGGTCTTCATCATTTCGGGTTGTTGACCTTAGGTTAAGACTTGGTTACTTTTAGCATTGTACTCGGTAAGGGTATGCTAAGGGATTGATATCTCGGTAAGAGATTGATTGAGTTTTTCCCGATGTGAGGGATTGAGCAAGTTTTAATGCTCGGATTGGCGGATTTGATAAATCGTGGTGACGATTTAGTTGTTAGGCGATTCGTTGGGAAGAATTGCTTAGGAAAGTCAGATTGGGACTTATGTTTGAGGACCATGGAGTGTGGTCCGTTTGGTTAAGTGATGAGGATCACGAGGACGTGATCGATTCTAAGTGGGGGAGAGTTGTAAGACCCCAATAATTATGGCACACAGAGTTTTAAATGATGTACGTTTAGTAGGCAAGCATTGTGTAATTAAACAAAGTTCAGATTCTGCCCAGACATGGGTGCGCGCCGCGCACCATAAGGTGTGCGCGCCGCGCACATGCCCAACGACATAATTCTGCCTTTTTCTATTTTAAGTTTAATGAAGGGTTTTTGGTCTTTTCACTTGAGGCCGGATCTCAGGCCTTATCAGCTGGTTTGGATCCACTTTTGGATCATTTTCACATCCATTCATCACTCTCAAGTATCTTAGAGAGAGAGGGAGAATTCTAGTGAGAGAATTGGGGTTTTGGAGAGGAAGGAGCTTGAATTGATCAAAGTCTCGGGTTTTAAAGTTGTTCACCTCGTTCCTAGCTTCGTTTTGGTTGTTGTGGTAAGTTCTAACTCCGAATTTCATTGTTTGATTTTGATATTCAAGTTAGGGTTTGAACTTAAATTGTTGATAAACCCATTTAAACTCATGAAGTGAGTTTAGTGTTGCTTGTAATCGGGTTTATTGTTATTGTTGGTGGATTTTGGGTTGGTGAACAAATTGGTTATGATTAGGACTTGTAATTGGGTTTAATCACTAGGTTTAGTGATTATGGAAGTATTGGAACCCTTTTTGTGTGTTTGAAAGACTAATTTTTGAATTGAGTCAAAATTAGGGTTTTTGGGTAATTTTGAGATTGATAAGTGTTTAACACTTAAGATTGGGTTCATTGGCATATTAGAACCATGTTCACTTGTGATTAGTGATTATTGGTTAGTTTGGACGCGTTTTGTGTTTATGAGTGCAATTGGTCGAATTTGCACTAAGTGTCGAATTGAGTTGGTTGTAAATCCACTCTAAGTGTGTTGTTGTAATTGTGATAAAGGAATAGGTACTTTCCATTGACGAGTTGCGAATTACTTGGAAGCATTCATCAAGACGACAAGGTGAGTGTTAATATCCTATTTGCATATGTATGTGTAGGATGGGTGCGGGTCGGGTGAAGTGGTTCTCGGTTATAGAGCTCACTTCACATATAGGTGGATTTTTATGAACTTGTAATAGGTCCAATTGGCACGGTTGTGCGTTTTAGTTGACCACCGTTGGCGAGTTGCACACTTGTGTGTACGATATCACATGGATTGTGATTTGGAGTTATAACCCCGACGGCGTGGGTTATGGAGTGGGAAATGAATATCGGTTTGCTCGTATTCATAATATTTGGGTAGTGAATCTCGGGTAGTGCGGATTCATGATGACTCGGGTTGTTCGGTCATCTTGTGATGAGGTAGTGAATCTCGGGTTGTGCGAATTCACTAAGGCTCGGGTAGTTCGGCCAACCTCGGTTGTTGAATTGGTGAAGAAGTGAATATCGGGTTGTGCGAATTCACTAAGGCTCGGGTTGTTCGGCCAATCTTCATTGTGGTGTCTGGTATTCGGTAATGGGTTAAGGGGTTAACCTTATTCGTTTATATATATATATATATATATATATATATATATATATATATATATATATATATATATATATATATATATATATATATATATATATATATATATATTGTTGTATTGTCGTGATGTAGCTAACCCTCCGGGTGTAGCTTCTTGGCGTTGTTCACATCGTCGTTGGTGAACTTATGTTTGTTGATGCATATTTAGCTTGTTGCTTAGTGATCGTACGGTATGCTTAGATTAGCTTGCCTTATTGCATGGATGCTCCGGTATGCGGTATTTGATTATTTGTGGCGTGTCCATTTTATGCATATATATGTATGTAGTATATTTTCACTCACTAAGCGTTAGCTTACCCTCTCGTTGTTTACATTTTTATAGATTGCATGGATGCGGTGGCTCGGGTAAGCGGGAACTAGTGGACTCGCATAGTTGCTTTAGAAGGCTTGCTTTTGAATTCGATTAGGATTGGGTAGCGTATCCCCAATCGCCGTGCTCGGCTTTATTTTGTATTAAAAGTCATGTGGCCGAAGTTTGTACTTTGTACTTAAGGGGTATTTTGGGCATATGTGGGTCCGGTGTTGTAAAACCCTTTTTATTAATGGAACGTGTTAGTTTTAACTATATTAATGTATTGTGAAAAGCATTTGGTCTAAATGTGTCGGGAAGTCGAAGATCTTTTCGCGTAAAAGGAAATTTTTGGACAGCGGGCTGCCAGGCCCTGTGCGCGCCGCGCACAGGTGGGTGTGGGCGCCGCGCACCCCATCTGGTCAGCCCAGTTTTAATTTTTTTTTTTTTTTTTATGTTGCGTTTTTGGTTAGTTAACGGGTTGGGTTGCTACATTTACTGACGGAGATTCAAACTTTGAACGACAATTACGAGTCACTGACGGAATCCAAAAGCGATTTTCAGAATCCACCTACACGATTATTTTCTAATACAAACATTTTATAGTATCAGGGTCACTTATTCATAAACATACGAGCTCATAATCTATCTGTTTAATTAGAAAAATGCAGTGGACCAAAGTACTATTGTATCAACTATTAATAAACCATAAACCACATGGTCCAACCAAATCTCAGCTTGAATAACAAGTCACAGGCCTCCTTTGGTTCTTAAGCTTTCAAAAAGCTTTAACCAATATTAAAGGTTAATATGACACATTTATTGACACTATAGGTTTTTCATCCTTTTTTGGTACATAATTACATTACATATGATATGAATCATACGAAACATTAAAATCCAAAACAAAGCCACAAAGGTTACAATGTAAAGATTATTAAATGGATTCAGATTCATTGCCATCACACTTATAGGTGTTTCATCCTTTTGGTAGATATGAATGATCATACAAAACATTAAAACCCAAAACGAAGGTTACAATTAATGATTATTTAATGGATTCAGATTCATTTCCTTCAATAGTATCATATCATCCCCTAAAGAGCATCAGACAAGATTAATACAAATGTTTAATATCAACCCCAAACGTCAATTCTTTCTTCACAACTTACAAAAGTTAAAAAGGTAACAATTAGGAAAAAGGAAAGAAATAAAATGAGAATACAGTCTTGCTTAACCTATTCTCATTTCAAGCAAAGAATTTATTTGCATCTTTACTTCTTCCTTTTCATAGAAAAACAAAATAAATTAACGAACAGAATCCTAACCTAATAAAAATAAAATATAAACAACTATGATTTAACAAAACCACTCTTGGTTTGATCATATCCGTAATATGTTACATACCATTTAACGAACTTTTTCAAACCCGTTGCCAAATCCGTAGTCGGGTGATACCCGAGTTCACGTTGAGCCAAACTTATATTCGCGTGTGTGAATGGAACGTCACCGTTTCCAGGCATCTCTATCACATTCTTCTTCGCCTTCATTTTCAAATTCTTTTCTAAAATATTCACCAACGTTGGTACCGTCACCGGTGACGTATTTCCCAAATTAAAAATCCGGTACGGGGCCGGGCCATGCTTCTTCCCACCCGACCCGGTACTCTTACCCGCGGTATCCAACGAACCAAGACAACCTTTCACAATATCATCAATGTATGTAAAGTCACGTGCCAAATCAACCCCGTTTTTACCACGATAAACCGTTATCGATTTTCCTTGTAAAATATTCTTGGTAAACGAAAAATAAGCCATGTCGGGTCGACCCCACGGGCCATAAACCGTGAAGAATCTCAACCCGGTAATCGATAACCCGTAAATATGATTGTAAGTATGCGTAATCTCCTCACCAGCTTTTTTGGTAGCTGCGTAAAGCGAAGCGGGTTGATCCGTGGTGTCGGATTCCGAAAACGGTACCATTTCGTTTAACCCGTAAACCGAACTCGAACTAGCCCATACAATAGCGGGTTGCGGGTCGGCTTGTTTACATTGTTCAAGCAATGTAACTAAACCCGCAATATTACTGTGAACATACGAATGTGGCTTCTCCATTGCGTATCGTACGCCGGCTTGCGCCGCCAAATGCATCACGTGCGTAAATTGAACCAGTTCAAACAATTTAGCTAAAATACTTTGATCATTTATATCACCTTCAACAATAAATATACCTTTAGATTCCAATAATTCTTTGCGTGATTTCTTCAATGACGGATCATAATATTTGTTAAAATTATCGATTCCGACAACGCCGTCACCACGTTTCTTCAACGCAAGGGAAACGTGACTACCGACGAAACCGCCGGCGCCGGTGACAAGTACAGAGAATCCGTTTTTCCGACGGATTTCAGCAGATGATCGGATTTGCTTCTCGTAACCGGTAACGCCGCCGCGAACGGTGTGGTGTAAGTACCGGCTGCCGGAACCTACAAGGCTTTGAAAACTAATAAACGACGCCGTTACAGCAATCAAAAATAACGCGAAAACAAACATTGTGCTGGTGGATGCGAAACACCGGTGAAACGTTCTCCGGTAACTTTTAATTTTTCCCGGCGTGGATGGAAATAATTCCTCTTCTAGCTGGTGCTGCGGCGGCATTTTGTAAGATAATGTGATTGTGAGTTTTAGGGTTTGATTTTGCAGGTAAATTGGAAGTTTTCCGATTACCTGCCGGATTGAAGAATGAATAATAGGGTTTAAATAGGGGTGAAGTGTGTATACGCGTAAATGGGCCAGGTTGTTGACAGTGAGACTTTAGATGGAAGTTAGAAGGGTGGAAAGTGTAAATATATTAAAATAGAGAAAGTGTTTAATTAAATTTGTAATTTATAAATATAATATAAATATAAATAGAAAGTAAACAGCTAATGCATTCGGTGGATTAACTGAACATGGTGTCCATATTGTTTTTATAAAAATTACGGAGTAATATATTTATTTATATTTATATTTATATTTGTATTTAAATAATTTATTTTTTCATAGACGGCGTGTTATATTAAAACTATTAACTAAAAAATCGGTATTAGTTATTAGTTATTAGTTATTATTTATATACTATTAAAATCGGTATCTTTCAAGCTGTTATTTTGGGTAATGTATTCGATTTTGATAGTAAATAATTTTTACTTAATTTTTAAATTATATAGACAGCAAGGTAGATTTATTATAACAATGATCGTAAATTTAATAAATAACCGATATGTGCAATTGTTTTATGCGTCAACGACACTTCTAAAGTCGTTAGAATTTTTAATGCACTTTTATGATTTTATTATTAAGCAATAAATGTTATTATAGCATTGTGAACATTAGGTTTTGTTTGATTCTCAGAATGTGTTTATGATATTAATATTCATGGCATTTTGAATGTTAAGGAACTTGATTTCAAAATTATTTTTTAGTAAATATATATTGTTAAGACTCGGAGTTGATTATTGATTATATATGATTCATAAATAAAAATAAAAATTATTATGCAAACAAAATGCAATAAGTCCATATTGAAAGTTAACAAGATCTAAAAGTGAAAAGATATTAGTTGATTAGGTAAGTGATAAAATCTTAAATTGTTGAAATAAAATCGCAACTCATCTTGATTGTAATCTGTCTCTAGAGGATATAAAATGATGTAGTTTTTTTTTTTTAACGGCCAAAATAATATATAACCAAACAACGTTCCTCAGCAAGACGCTAAAGGAAAAAATTACAAAGGAAAAGACAACCATGTGTTCCAATTAGAAACAACATGGCCTCTATTCTTAAGCCAACGAAAAGAAAATAATCTAGTAACATCAAAAAGACTATTTCTACTAGTATGCTCATTAAAAACAATACCGTTTCTAAATCTCCAAATGACCCATAAAAGAGTAGCCGTAACCGCGACGATCTTATGTTTAGAACTTGAAGTCGAACTCAAGCTCTCGATCCAACTAACTACTTCGACCCACGAATAGAAAAAGGGCATATTACAGTCCAACCAAACTCGAACTTTATGCCATAACTCCGAAGCTAAGCTGCAGCCGAAGAACAAATGAGACCTCATCTCTATACCATTATTGCAAACGGGACAGACGATCGAGTTTAATTCGAGACCTTTCGCGGATAGATTCCAACGTAGAGGTAAAGAGTCAATACGAAATCGCCATAAGAAAATGTTAACCTTTCGAGGTATGAACTTGTACCAAACTGTCGGGATGTTTGTGGAAGAAAGCAAAACCAAATCCATGGCCTTTCTCGCAATATTAACTGAAAAAAGGCCATCCGAACTGATGTCGAAACGCCACGAATCATCTCGGTCAGAAAGAGAAACGTTTTGAATTTCGTTCCGTAGACCATCTAGCCGGGATGAGTTACGACTGCCAATGTTCTCTCTAGCCCAAACCCATTGCCACGACCCATTAACCAACTTATTAGCAACAACATCATTCTGGTTCGTATCGAGATGAAATAACCTATTATAACGTGTAGCGAGACTCGTGCTCCCGGTCCATAAATCGTGCCAGAATCTCACTTTTTGACCATTTCCAATTTCCAAACGAATGTAGTTTGCAGGTAACAAATTATCTGAAATAACTTTAGAGCAAGTATCCACGATGTTCGACCAAGAACCATTAACAGTCGTTCGCTCAAAAACATCTCCATGAATGGCCTTAACGATTGAAACCCAAAAATCATCCGGTTTAAACAAATATCGCCAACGCCACTTCAAGATTAACGCAAGATTAAATGCTTTTAAACTTCCAACATTTAACCCTCCATTAGCGAAAGAAGATAAAATTGTATTCCATTTCACCCATGCCATTTTTTTTGTTGAGTTATTACCGCCCCAAAAAAATCTTGAGCGTATCGATTCGAGCCGTTTGAAAATCATTTCCGGACATTTGAAAACGGACATAAAGTAAATCCCGAGACTTCCCATAACCGATTTTAAGAGCGTAAGTCTACCACCTGCCGAAATCAAAGAAGCCTTCCAAGTGGATAGTTTTGAGCGGAATTTCTCAACCAACGAGTCCCATTTAGCCACTAACTTCATGTTATTACCTATAGGAATACCCAAATAATTAGTGGGAAAAGAGCCCGTACGGCAGCCTGCAATACTCGCAAAAGCGTTAACTTCGCTATCAACGACACCAACACCGAAAATGTGAGATTTAGAAATATTAATCCTTAAACCCGAAACTAAGTAAAATACCTTGAGAATACAAAGTATGTGATTAAGTTCACGACTACCCCATTCAGAGAAAATAATGACGTCGTCTGCGTATAAGAAGTGTGATAAACGGACATCACTAGAACCCACTCTAATACCACGAATATAATTAACCTCCATGGCCCGATGCAGAGCTAGATGTAAACCTTCCATAACGATGATGAAAAGAAACGGGCTAAGAGGATCACCTTGCCTTAAACCTCTTTTAATCGGGAATTCACAAGTATAAAATGATGTAGTTATCTTTAATTTAATTTATGATCTGTTGCGTTAAGTATAAAAAATCGCAACTTGATATAAAATTTATGATACAAATTTTATAGGTCAAATTATAGCCTTTGCATATGGCCAATTGGCAATCATATACTCCGTAGTAAATAAATACATTTAATTTATTAATTCATTGAAGATCTTGAAAAAAATAAGTGTGGTGGCCATGTCTCAAGTAAACAATATTATATTATTATTCCTCTACATATTCACTGAATATTTCATATTTTTATTTTCAAGCTATTAGAGGGAAACGAGTTAATTTTGGTTATTCTCTGGCCATATCTTAATACTTTTATGGCACTTGAAATATATTTATTGTTTTTTGAGATTTAAACATACGACTTTAAAATATTTGCTAGTGAAATTTAAACATGAAGTATAAACAAAATATAATGTATCATACTATTTGTTGTATTAGAAATGTATATCTATATGTATTATTTTTAAATATATCAACTTAATTTTATTTGGAACATAACTCAGGAGTCAGGACTAGGTCCTAATGTGTATGTGGGACTAAATTTAAGAAATTGATAGAACCAAAGGACGATCCATGTAATCACTGAAAATTATGCACGTGCAAATAATTGAGGTAGCCAATTAAAAAAAGTTGATTATATAATAATAATAATAATAATAATAATAATTATTATTATTATTATTATTATATTTATATTTATTATTTAAAATAATTAAAATTAAAATTAAAAATAGAATAGAATGTAACTTTCTACGAAGAATCGGCTAACCAAGTATTGACTAGGTGGAATTTTATTGGTCCATAAATATTTCAATGATGGACGGTGCATTTTTATACAGGGGCGGAGCATTATGGAGACAGAGCGAGGCATCCGTCCCAACGGAGTTTTTTTTTAAAAAATTTACACTAAAAAAAATTATACTAAAAAATAAGGTTTTTTTTAATGTTCGCCTCAGCTTCAATGAAAAATTAAAGAAATTTTTGCACTCACCCTATCTGTGGTCGGGTTCAAGTTCCGCCACTATTTTTATATATTACCAAGCAATAGATATAGATAGATGGATGGATTAATGGACGGAATAATTTGTTCTCGTTTTCCTAACATTTTTCATGTTCTCATGAATATAAATAAGTTTTAAGTTAGCTTGCAGCGGCGAAATTTTTTTAAAAAAAAAAAAAAAAAAAAAAACGTTGTTGGTCAAACGATTTATGTACAAAATAAAAGACGTTTTTTAATCTGAAAAAGAAACGGAACATCGAGCCTCGAACCCACGACCTTCAAGTTATGCTAATTCACCCCAAACTACTCGGCCATTATTGCAATTGTTATGTGATTAGAATCACAGTTAGAGCACTAGGAGTCGTGACACTGAGATTTAACACTGAGGTCAAAACATGAAAAATCGTTCAGTGTTAAATCAATTATAAATTTATTTTTTTATTGATTATTTAGTTTAATTATATGTTAAAAATATAAAAACAAATACAATACTAAATTTCAATTATTATTTTATTTTTTATTAATTATTTAGTTTAATATTATATATATATATATATATATATATATATATATATATATATATATATATATATATATATATATATATATATATATATATATATATATATATATATATATATATATAATATTTTATATTATAAATTTTAATGTTTTATATATATAACTAAAATAAATTTCGGCTAACAAATTAAAAAAGGTCAGGCCCATTATAAAAGTTAAAAAGGAAAGTAAAAACAAAAAGATAAAAAGCTCATATCAAATTACACTACTTGAACTTCTATCTTCTTCAACATCTATTTTTCTCATCACCACTGCAATCACACACACCACACACAAAGAAAACAAAGTAAAGAAACAAAGAAAAAAGAAACAAAGAAAAAGAAAAAGAAAAAGAAAAAGAAAGGAAAAAAGAAACAAAAACCATCGTCGACTACCTCACGCTGAAGCCAAACGTCGGCCTCTAACGCCGATTTAACGGCGGGACGGAATGGCCACCGTCGCCGTACCCAGTGTTGAATTTCTTTAACGGCGAAAATGTTAATCGACTCCTAGTACTCTTATTTATCTACTGAAAAGTTAGTGATTTATGGAATTAAAAAGTGTGATAAACAATAATGGCATGTATTCAATTGATGTATAGAATAACATAGATATAGATAAGCATGTCTCAAGCGACTCTTTAAATTTACCATAACAATTTTTGAACAAAAAATCAGAAAGTAATGGGTTTGTTTTATTTTTTTACCTCTATATAACTTTTAATTTATTAAGTAAAATGTTGTTTTTTTAAAAATTAATCTGAAAGATGATCTATTGATAAGATACATAGAAGTGGACACTCTTTTTTTAAACAGAGGCATTACGGAAACATCACTTAATATATAATAAAAGTAGAGTTGTACTCCACTGAAACTTAGAAAATGTTTGAAATCTCACGGACAACTATCAGCCCTTGATAATTTTTCCATAACGTGTGATTGAATTTTACAATCACGTGTTTTACAATCACATGTGATTAACATACAGAATCACATGTGATTGACTTACAATCACATGTGATTGGCTTTTATTGAATTGTACTGCACACCGAATTCTGAAGTTTTTCAAAAATCACAATTAATTGAATTAAGACTCCAAATCAATTGCATGATTCCTATAGCCTCGATTAGTATCTTTTGTGAAGGATCAAGACTCACGACTTGATTATGCTACGTGAATAATCAAAACGAATGGAGACACAACATCAAATTCCGGATATGAAAGTCAAAGCTCGAACGTTTTTTTGTAAACAAATCAATTGAATTGATCTGTTGGTTTGAGGATGTGTTGAGTGTTGGACTTAAAACATATTTCGTGAAGAGATCTGTAGTGACCCGACTTTTTCCATGTTTATATATATATATTAAATGAAATTGTTATTTACATGATTAAGTGTTTCCAACATGTTAAGCAATCAAACTTGTTAAGACTTGATTAATTGAAATAGGTTTCATATAGACAATTGTCCACCCAAGTTGACCGGTGATTCACGAACGTTAAAACTTGTAAAAACTATACGATGACATATATATGGTTATATATATAGTTAACATGATTTTATTATAAGTATGTATCTCATTAGGTATTTTAACAATGAGTTATATACATAAAAATGAGACTATTAATTTAAGAAACTCGAAAACGATATATATAACGATTATCGTTATAAAAACGTCTTACTAGGTACATATGAATCATATTAAGATATTGATACACTTGGTTAATTATGTTAAATGATAAGTAAATATATTATTAAGTGTATTAACAATGAAATACATATGTAAAAATAAGACTACTAACTTAATGATTTCGAAACGAGACATATATGTAACGATTATCGTTGTAACGATATTTAACTGTATATATATCATACTAAGATATATTATATATCATAATATCATGATAATATAAAAATTTAACATCTCATTTGTTATAATAAACAATGGGTTAACAACATTCAACAAGATCGTTAACCTAAAGGTTTCAAAACAACATTTACATGTAACAACTAACGATGACTTAACGACTCAGTTAAAATGTATATACATGTAGTGTTTTAATATGTATTCATACACTTTTGAAAGACTTCAAGACACTTATCAAAATACTTCTACTTAACAAAAATGCTTACAATTACATCCTCGTTCAGTTTCATCAACAATTCTACTCGTATGCACCCGTATTCGTACTCGTACAATACACAGCTTTTAGATGTATGTACTATTGGTATATACACTCCAATGATCAGCTCTTAGCAGCCCATTTGAGTCACCTAACACATGTGGGAACCATCATTTGGCAACTAGCATGAAATATCTCATAAAATTACAAAAATATAAGTAATCATTCATGACTTATTTACATGAAAATAAAATTACATATCCTTTATATCTAATCCATACACCAACGACCAAAAACACCTACAAACACTTTCATTCTTCAATTTTCTTAATCTAATTGATCTCTCTCAAGTTCTATCTTCAAGTTCTAAGTGTTCTTCATAAATTCTAAAAGTTCTAGTTTCATAAAATCAAGAATACTTCCAAGATTGCAAGTTTACTTCCAAGTTTTCTAAATCCATTCCAAGTAATCATCCAAGATCAAGAAACCTTTGTTACTTACAGTAGGTTATCTTTCTAATACAAGGTAATAATCATATTCAAACTTTAATTCAATTTCTATAACTATAACAATCTTATTTCGAGTGGAAATCTTACTTGAAATTGTTTTCGTGTCATGATTCTGCTTCAAGAACTTTCAAGCCATCCAAGGATCCTTTGAAGCTAGATCTATTTTTCTCATTTCCAGTAGGTTTATCCAAGGAACTTGAGGTAGTAATGATGTTCATAACATCATTCGATTCATACATATAAAGCTATCTTATTCGAAGGTTTAAACTTGTAATCACTAGAACATAGTTTAGTTAATTCTAAACTTGTTCGCAAATAAAAGTTAATCCTTCTAACTTGACTTTTAAAATCAACTAAACACATGTTCTATATCTATATGATATGCTAACTTAATGATTTAAAACCTGGAAACACGAAAAACACCGTAAAACCGGATTTACGCCGTCGTAGTAACACCGCGGGCTGTTTTAGGTTAGTTAATTAAAAACTATGATAAAATTTGATTTAAAAGTTGTTATTCTGGAAAAATGATTTTTATTATGAACATGAAACTATATCCAAAAATTATGGTTAAACTCAAAGTGGAAGTATGTTTTCTAAAATGTTCATCTAGACGTCGTTCTTTCGACTGAAATGACTACCTTTACAAAAACGACTTGTAACTTATTTTTCCGACTATAAACCTATACTTTTTCTGTTTAGATTCATAAAATAGAGTTCAATATGAAACCATAGCAATTTGATTCACTCAAAACGGATTTAAAATGAAGAAGTTATGGGTAAAACAAGATTGGATAATTTTTCTCATTTTAGCTACGTGAAAATTGGTAATAAATCTATTCCAACCATAACTTAATCAACTTGTATTGTATATTATGTAATCTTGAGATACCATAGACACATATACAACGTTTCGACCTATCATGTCGACACATCTATATATATTTCGGAACAACCATAGACACTCTATATGTGAATGTTGGAGTTAGCTATACAGGGTTGAGGTTGATTCCAAAATATATATAGTTTGAGTTGTGATCAATACTGAGATACGTATACACTGGGTCATGGATTGATTCAAGATAATATTTATCGATTTATTTCTGTACATCTAACTGTGGACAACTAGTTGTAGGTTACTAACGAGGACAGCTGACTTAATAAACTTAAAACATCAAAATATATTAAAAGTGTTGTAAATATATTTTGAACATACTTTGATATATATGTATATATTGTTATAGGTTCATGAATCAACCAGTGGCCAAGTCTTACTTTCCGACGAAGTAAAAATCTGTGAAAGTGAGTTATAGTCCCACTTTTAAAATCTAATATTTTTGGGATGAGAATACATGCAGGTTTTATAAATGATTTACAAAATAGACACAAGTACGTGAAACTACATTCTATGGTTGAATTATCGAAATCGAATATGCCCCTTTTTAGTCTGGTAATCTAAGAATTAGGGAACAGACACCCTAATTGACGCGAATCCTAAAGATAGATCTATTGGGCCTAACAAACCTCATCCAAAGTACCGGATGCTTTAGTACTTCGAAATTTATATCATATCCGAAGGGTGTCCCGGAATGATGGGGATATTCTTATATATGCATCTTGTTAATGTCGGTTACCAAGTGTTCACCATATGAATGATTTTTATCTCTATGTATGGGATGTATATTGAAATATGAAATCTTGTGGTTTATTATTACGATTTGATATATATAGGTTAAACCTATAACTCACCAACATTTTTGTTGACGTTTTAAGCATGTTTATTCTCAGGTGATTATTAAGAGCTTCCGCTGTCGCATACTTAAATAAGGACAAGATTTGGAGTCCATGCTTGTATGATATTGTGTAAAAACTGCATTCAAGAAACTTATTTCGTTGTAACATATTTGTATTGTAAACCATTATGTAATAGTCGTGGGTAAACAGGATATTTTAGATTATCATTATTTGATAATCTACGTAAAGCTTTTTAAACCTTTATTGATGAAATAAAGGTTATGGTTTGTTTTAAAATTAATGCAGTCTTTGAAAAACGTCTCATATAGAGGTCAAAACCTCGCAACGAAATCAATTAATATGGAACGTTTTTAATCAATAAGAACGGGACATTTCAGTTGGTATCCGAGCGTTGGTCTTAGAGAACCAGAAAATTTGCATTAGTGTGTCTTATCGAGTTTGTTAGGATGCATTAGTGAGTCTGGACTTCGACCGTGTTTTCTTTAAAAATGATTGCTTAACATTTTTGTTGGAAACTATATATTATTAACATGTATATATTATGTGATATATTAATCTCTTAACATGTTTGATATTGTGTGATAGATGTCTACCTCTAGCACAAATCTCATTGACTCACCTAATAATAACGAAGAGTCGAATATATATTGGACTGATTCACAAGTTCCCGAAGATGAACCGGAAGAAGAATCAGAAGAAGAATCAGAACCGGAAGAGGAGGAACCGGAGGAGGAAATAGAACCGGTGGGGGAAATAATAAAACGGTTAAGTAAAAGAAAATCCTCAACCAACCGACCAAGATTAATTAGGGTCAATGGTGTTTCCGCCAAGGAAGCAAAATATTGGGAGGATTACCAATTCTCCGATGAATCGGATTCCGACGAGAATTCCGATGATGTTATAGAAATTACTCCAACTGAATTTAAAAAGGCAAAAGAAAATAATGAGGGAAAGGGCATAAAAATAGAGAAATCTAATTCCAACCCCGATGAACTTTATATGTATCGTCAACCCCCGAAGTCCTTAAGTTGTAACAATGACCCGAGAACCTCTAAACCACCAGGTTTTTCTAAACCGTTGTGGAAAACGACAGCTAGTATTAGGGGAACATCATATATCCCTAGAAACTTGGCAAAACGAACCAAAATCGAAGAAGAAGAAACGATCGAGTCGGAATAAGATAGTTGTATTCGTGTGGTTTAATATATGTAATATAGTGTGCTTATGCTTTATGATATATGTAAAAATTGCTTGTATTAATAAGTATTTTTTTATGAATCTAACACTTGTCTATTTTACAGTATAAAAACACAAAATGGATAGACAACCCAATATTTTAAGAGACCTACCCGGAGACATGATTGATGAAATCTTGTCTAGAGTCGGTCAGAATTCTTCGGCACAACTATTTACGGCGAAATCAGTTTGTAAGACATTCGAAGAACGTTCCAAGAATGTCTTGGTTTGTAAAAGGCTTTCGTTCGAAAGATGGGGGATATCACATTGGGAAATCCATAAGTCACGATGTGTTTACTTTGACGCATATATTGCGGGGAACCCAAATGCTATTTTACGCAACGGGTTAAGAAATTATTTTGACTCAATGTATCCGAATATAGGACTTCATGATTTAGAAAAAGCGGCTAACATGTAACATAAAGAAGCATGCTATGCTTACGGGTTAGTAATGTTCGCTTCTCACCAAAGTGAGAAAAAGAACATCGGGCTACAACTATTAAACAAAACGTTCCCACAAGTGACGGAGTCGGTAATTGGGGTAAGAAATGAGGTTTTTAGGTTATTACGAGACTGTTGGTCATTACGTAACCTTCATCCTTTTGGCGACGTTACAACACATTGTCTTACTATCGGTCACAACGGTTATGTTCCACAAAATCAAGGATGGAAAGTGGTATTAGTAAAACCAGAATGCATGACTTGTTTCTGGACGTATGAATTACGTGTCTTTATTGCCTTTGCTGAACGCCTTATTTATTAACTAGAATTATCTTCGCAACTACTTTGTATCAAAGTTTTATATGTTATATTTCATGCTATATGTAAAATAGAGGTATTGTAAGTTTGCAAGTTATTGTATAAAGGTTTGAATATGATATTTTTTTTTGTTGTGATTAGTTTTTCATATAGAATTGTAGTAGTTGAAATAGTATGTTAGCTACTAAGTATGAACTTAACGGGTAGGTACTACCCGAATTAAAGAGTATAAAACGCTAATATGAAGAAAGAGCTTTTATAAATAAGTTCATATTACGCTACGAAATACTATTGACTACTCTTGATATTCTATATGATTAACTCGTTTCATTTGACTATTTTGAAGGAAATGGCACCGACTACTCGACACACCGTGAATATGAATGAAGAGGAATTCTGTACTTTTCTAGCTTCAAACATAGCCGCAGTACAGGCTGCGCTACATACTGTAGCGACCCCGACAAATCGTCAAGTGACGGCGTCGACTACGTGGGTCCCATTACCTGGTCATAAGTCTTTAAAACAGACGTTTGACCCAAAATATGTCGCATCCATTCAAGTGTAAAGATTGTTTCAAAGTTTACAAAGATAATTGACCACAAGTTAAATTACAACGTTATAAGTACAAATGAAAACTAGGCGACACGGTTTAAATAAGTTCAAAAGATGCTCCAAAATGCATGTATACTCGACATCCAATGCAAGTATCAAATAGTGTGCGGAAGCATGTATCACGTATTGTGCAAGACCTGAGAAAACATAGAAGAATCTGTCAACGAAAACGTTGGTGAAATCATAGGTTTAGTAAGTATTAAACGTTGTTTTTGAACCACAAGATTTTGTATTTCCATAACGTAGATTATCCAAATCATTTGCATTCCAAAAGTGTTGTTATACGCGAGCACTCAATTATCAAAACTTAACCAACGTTACCCCATCACACAGTGCTAGAACCCGCACTAAAACACAAAAATATATTTCATCCGCATAACGGTAGCGAACCGTCCGAATGAGGGTTTGTTAAACCCGTATGGCCACACAATATAAGTTCTCGCTTACACCCTGCAAGTGTAACTAATGATAATCGAATTGAGGCATTTTTGTTCTAACTCGCACGTGGAATGTTTTTTTTCACACTTGTGTTCAAAACATAAAAGTAAGTAGTACAAGATGTAACAAAGTATATGTTTTCTCAGCCCACGATTTAAAAGTATAAAAGTTGTTGAAAAGGTGGGACTATGATCTCACCTTGAGCGCAAGAGTTAATAAAGTACTTCAACGAGTAAACGCGTGCAAAGACAAAGCTAGTCTTGACCTAAACATATAGGTTATATCAATAACGGTAAACACAAAACGGTCAAAGATGTTCAATTAGTCCTATGGCTCGTTACGACTCGATTATGTAGCATGTGAAATCAAATTGTCAAGTTTCATGCAAGGTACAAGTATATAAACAAGTTAGGAGGGTTGCATAATCATTTGGTTAAGTTTGACAAAAAGTCAAAATTTGGTCGGTCAAAGTCAACAAAAAGTCAACACGTTCGGGTCGGGTCCCGGACAAATTTTCTATGCTAATTATTCATATACAAGTATATTAAAACAAGTTTCATGTGAATCGGAGGTCGGTAACTAGTCAAACATTTCGCGTGAATTGGGACCAAGAGGTCAGAATCTGTGCAACATAATCTGCGCGCCGCGCGGGTAAGGGGCGCGCCGCGCCACCATCTGGGCAGACACTTTTCTGTGTTTCACAAGTATGCACGAGCTAAAAACCAAATAACCACATTTTATGATCCGTAAACAATTAGAACATGTATCTTATATCATCGGAAAGGTAATTTGACGAGGAAAACACCTAGACACATTTCATCAAGCAATTCAACACTCACAACAACCCAAAACCGCATTAAACGTTCATAATCAAAGTTTCAAGTTCTAAAAACGCATTTCATGATTCGGGCAACCAATTTACATGTATGATATGCCGTTTCGAAGGTAATCAAACACACATTGCAACTAAACACTTATCAACAACAATTCATAGCATTTGATGCACCAAAAGTTCATATAAAGCTTATCAAACCCTAATCCAAAATCACCAAAATCACTAATCAAGTTTATGAAGTTTTACAAATCAACCTACACATCAAATTGAAGCTAGTGACACTAGGAACACATCTAATACTTGCACTTTAACATATTAACAACATTTAAGCATCCAAATCATAAATCAAACACACCAAACTTTCAAGTTCATGCTAGTTATCAAAAATAACGAAATCGAACATATAAATCATATATTCATGTTAGACTTGAGCCATAGACACTAATTAACAACTTTATAAGTTAAAAACATCAAGAACACAAAAATCTAGTGATTTTAGAAAGTTACCCAAACGAGATGAGGTTGGTATGAAATCGAAGAGGAAGATGCAAGGATTCCAAATATGTAATTTGTTTGGATTGAAGCTTGATCGATTTAAAATGGATGATGATTTCTTGTTTGAAGATTTGAGAGAATTCTTGAAAGTGTTAAAAGAAAATGAAAATGAAAATGGAAAGGAATGGGGAGGTGGGTGTTGACTAGTCAAAAGCTAGTCACATCTTTGCTCCCTTGGCGAAACTAGTCCCTCGAGTTCGGTTGCGGGTGCGTGAATTAACCAAACGAATATTTTAAAAACGTTCGAGTAACGGATGACTTTATAATTAGATAACGAGAATATTATGAACGTTAGTTAACGAAAGATACAAATTTGAATAACGAAAGATATTATAAAAAAATAAAAATAAAAAATAAATAAAAAAAAAGACGGTGTTAAAATAAGTTTAACGGAAAATCACGGGATGTTACATTATCCACACCTCAAAAGAAATTTCGTCCCGAAATTTAGTTGGAAGTAGTAGTCGATGTCTCTTACTCGAGACCTAGCGTTGTTCAATCTACGGAGCAGTGAAGATACATCCTTAGGCATTTCCACGAATCTGAATAGTCGGGGTATTACGTAGTAGTAAGGTTTGGTTTTACGATCCACAAGTTCAGCCGGTTTTCCTATGAAGAGTAGTTTGTCATCAATAGCTGGTGCATCTAGAAGGATTGCAAGTTCCTGTTCCGCAGGACACGTTTCTAAGTTTGTTACACGAAATGTAAGGTAAACGGAAACTTAATTGAGTCGGAAGTTCTAAACGATAGGAAGCGGTTCCAATACGCTCCAAGGTTTCAAAAGGTTCGATATTGCGGATATAGCCTTTCTCGATTTCCCAAAATGGATTACACCTTTCCAAGGTGCGGTTTCTCAATATTACGCGGTTACACACTGGGATTTGTGAGGTTTTCATCTAAGTTTGGTATGACTCTTTTGGGCGACTACGGGTCGTCTCGAGCCCTTCTCGGACTTGGATTATCTCAATTGTTGTTTCTTGGATGAGTTAAGATTCGGTGTTTTGTTTGCCACATGCTTTGGTCCAACGAATAGGGGTATGACATTAGCGGTCATATAGGGTTTCGGAAAGTGCTGCGTTAATATACGAGTGATAGCTGTCGTTGTAAGAGGAACTACTGAAGGTGACAATACCAGTCTGTAATATGTCTTTCCAAGATTGAATCGTACGTTTGCTCGGTTCGTCGGTTGTGGGAGATACGCGGTACATGTGTCTAAGCGGGTTCCCAAGGTTTCTTGTAACACCAGAAGTGAAACGAGTATTTCGATACAGGATAAATGACGAAGATACACCGTGTTGGTGTAGAATCTCTTAAGATATGTTTGAACAAGTCAGTTAGGGTTCGAAAAATGTTCGTTAGGACTATTCACCCTCGTGGCGAATACTAATGTAATATAAGGAGTTTCTCTATCCATGGAGAAATGTTACAAGGAGTTTCCTTAAACGGAAATGCGAGCGATAAAGATAGGAGTGAAATGAGGACCTAGAATAGGATGAGCTTACATCTCGAGGTTGCCATAACGCGCCTCTAGTTGTCGAAAATTGAAGTCTGGAAGAGAAACAAGATAGTACACGTAATTGTATAGTTCGGGGTTGAATAATAGTTGGCCGATTATCAGAAACACAAGGACGTTAAGTCAAAGAAGAGTGAAGTATCGTTGGATTGTGTGTTATCTTACATTCCAGTAATATCAGACGGTGACGGTGAAATAACAGAGGTATGTAGTGTGGTACGTGATGACGAGAAGATTGATCGGATCCACAATTTAGTATTCGAATTCTTCGTGTAAAATAACGAATTTTAGTTATGTTGATTTTTGAGTCGAGAGAGTATGCCTTTCGGCGTTCAAATAGAAATATTTCCATGTTCGAGTTCCATCTGTTGCTATACGATTTTAACTAGAAATGTTGGTGTGAAGAATCACGCTCAAGGTTCGAACACGGAGAGGTTTAGAGTTTTCTTTTAGTGAGTTAACGAGTTTAAAAGTCGTGTGACACCGTGTGATACCATTCTGTAACACCCCAGCTTAACATGACCACAATATTGTCCGCTTTGCCCGCAGGCGCACGGCTTTTTCTTGGCGATAACACACGAGAAAAGTCAGAAATGAATCTTCGGTAACAACCGGTGAGATCTAATATTTTACGAATACAAGTCTGAGTTGAGAGAGTTTCATGATTACGTGTGGCTTGATTTCGAGATTGATTGTAATGCCTTGACCATTAACATCATGGTCTAGAAAATTTGACTTCGTTTAACAGAAATTCTCACTCGGAGAATTTGGTATAGAGTTGCTCTCTTCTCAAAGTTCGAGCGTAAGATGATGATGTTGTTCGTTTGCCTTCTTTACTTGAATAAGTTAAGATGTCATCTATAAATATGATAACAGATTTGTCTAGATAAGTTGCATACGTGGTTTAGGAGGTTCATGAATACGGACGGAGTCCTAAATAAATCAAACGGTACTAAGAGAGATTTACAACTAACGTTGCGAGTTCGGAAAAATGGCTTAGGAGACATCGTCTCCCTTAACCCCCAATTGATGATAACCGGAACGGAGGTCGATTTGGAATACACGGGATCCACGCAAATAATCATGAGGTAATGGATACTAGGAAGAGAGTATTGGTTTCCAACCGAAAGTTACTTAGTTCACAATAATCTATACATAAATGTAGGGCAACAATTTCTCCTTAATGAATAGGTTTTGAGTTCCTTAGTTCTATAGGTGTCGAGTCCAATTTCTTAACGCATATCCTCCGATAAAATTTATAGGCACACAATATTTTCCGTCGGTCACTTAAATCGTCTAAGTAGTATCTGGGGGAAAGAGGTGGAATATAAAGAGCACGAGTCAAATCCTTGGTTATAAAACGTCTAACGGTACTCGAATCGAATAAGTATGAAATATACGGTTTGTTGTGAAGAAACGTACCCGTGACTAGTCCATCATCGTCTCGGGCATCCTAGGTGTCGATGTTGTAAGTTCAACGGCGCGCGTTGGTTTTTGCTTTATTCTTTGGGCATTCATTCCTAAAATGACCCGATTGGCCACATTTGTAGCAAATACACGGCTTTGGTGCGTCGGGCCCCTTTTGAGTGACGGGGGCGGTACTTCCACAATACTTGGCAATATGACCACTACCTTGGCACCGATGGCAAATTAGCTTGCCACATTCACCAAAATGATGCTTGTGGCATTTGTTGCAAAAAGGTCGTGTCCCGGCATAACTTTTCTTGCCGACGGGGGTGAGAGGTTCCTTGGAAAAGTTGTTGTTGTAGTTACTCGATTGGGGGGCTTCCCATTTTCTTTTGTTGTCACCCGACTCATCCTCGGCTTTAGGTGCCGGCACTTCAATCTCGTCTACCGTTTCGATCAATTGACGGGCCATATTCAGGGCCTCTTGGTGATTACTGGGTTTGGATGACATTACTCCTTGTTTGATGCTCTTGGGAAGACCATCCATGTAAAGTTCAACCCTTAGAGGTTCGGGGGTCACGAGGTTTGGGCACATCAAGGATAGCTCAGAAAATCGTTGATTATATGCCTTTAGGTCATTCCCGACCGCTTTTAAAGTTCTTAGTTCGTGTTCGAGCTTACGGGTCTCTTCGCGCGGGAAGTATTCGGTGATCATCTTTTTCTTTAAGTCGGCCCATGAGAGTGTGTGGGCTTCATCGATACCCACCGACAGCACATACGTATTCCACCATGTGAGGGCGATACCGGCAAAAGTGTGGGTGGAATATTTGACTTTGTCTTGGTCCCGACAACCGCTTATGCTAAAAACGGCTTCTGTTTGCTCAAACCATCGGGTGAGCACAACCGGTCCTCCGGTCCCATCGAAGGTGTGAGGTTTGCACCCCATGAAAGTTTTGTAGGAGCAACCCTCATTTGAATTACCGGCTCCATGGTTGTTGTGGTTGTGGTTGTTATTGATGTCGGAGGAGATACTAGCCATAGCCGCACCTATGGCGGTGGCTATCATGCGTTGAAAAGCTTGTTCGGAAGTTTCATTACGTGGTCCGCGACGGGGAGGCATTGTTCCTTCAAGACACAAGAATATCGTTGATTAGTATTCTCAATAATACTAATCATGATAGGGAATGATGATGTAGAGAAAATTTTCCTTGACTCGCCTTAAATTCTTTATGTCATAATGTCGGAATGTCCATATGAATCACCGTAATATAATCCCGGAAATTATATTACCCTGATTCTCATGTGCATTTAACATTACCTCATAAAGTCAAGGTGGCGCGTCAACAAAATTTATCAACGTAAGATCAAGATCGAATACGAGTTAGATATGATTGAAGAGTTCGAGTATAAATGCACAAATAGTCAAGTAATTCCTACTTCAGTCTATATGCCGGTTGTAGTCTAGATTCACCTATGTACCCTATGACTCGGGGTGGACACAAATGAACTCTAAATCCCTACAACCAAGGCTCTGATACCACTTGTAGCGACCCCGACAAATCGTCAAGTGACGGCGTCGACTACGTGGGTCCCATTACCTGGTCATAAGTCTTTAAAACAGACGTTTGACCCAAAATATGTCGCATCCATTCAAGTGTAAAGATTGTTTCAAAGTTTACAAAGATAATTGACCACAAGTTAAATTACAACGTTATAAGTACAAATGAAAACTAGGCGACACGGTTTAAATAAGTTCAAAAGATGCTCCAAAATGCATGTATACTCGACATCTAATGCAAGTATCAAATAGTGAGCGGAAGCATGTATCACGTATCGTGCAAGACCTGAGAAAACATAGAAGAATCTGTCAACGAAAACGTTGGTGAAATCATAGGTTTAGTAAGTATTAAACGTTGTTTTTGAACCACAAGATTTTGTATTTCCATAACGTAGATTATCCAAATCATTTGCATTCCAAAAGTGTTGTTATACGCGAGCACTCAATTATCAAAACTTAACCAACGTTACCCCATCACACAGTGCTAGAACCCGCACTAAAACACAAAAATATATTTCATCCGCATAACGGTAGCGAACCGTCCGAATGAGGGTTTGTTAAACCCGTATGGCCACACAATATAAGTTCTCGCTTACACCCTGCAAGTGTAACTAATGATAATCGAATTGAGGCATTTTTGTTCTAACTCGCACGTGGAATGTTTGTTTTCACACTTGTGTTCAAAACATAAAAGTAAGTAGTACAAGATGTAACAAAGTATATGTTTTCTCAGCCCACGATTTAAAAGTATAAAAGTTGTTGAAAAGGTGGGACTATGATCTCACCTTGAGCGCAAGAGTTAATAAAGTACTTCAACGAGTAAACGCGTGCAAAGACAAAGCTAGTCTTGACCTAAACATATAGGTTATATCAATAACGGGAAACACAAAACGGTCAAAGATGTTCAATTAGTCCTATGGCTCGTTACGACTCGATTATGTAGCATGTGAAATCAAATTGTCAAGTTTCATGCAAGGTACAAGTATATAAACAAGTTAGGAGGGTTGCATAATCATTTGGTTAAGTTTGACAAAAAGTCAAACTTTGGTCGGTCAAAGTCAACAAAAAGTCAACACGTTCGGGTCGGGTCCCGGACAAATTTTCTATGCTAATTATTCATATACAAGTATATTAAAACAAGTTTCATGTGAATCGGAGGTCGGTAACTAGTCAAACATTTCGCGTGAATTGGGACCAAGAGGTCAGAATCTGTCCAGCATAATCTGCGCGCCGCGCGGGTAAGGGGCGCGCCGCGCCACCATCTGGGCAGACACTTTTCTGTGTTTCACAAGTATGCACGAGCTAAAAACCAAATAACCACATTTTATGATCCGTAAACAATTAGAACATGTATCTTATATCATCGGAAAGGTAATTTGACGAGGAAAACACCTAGACACATTTCATCAAGCAATTCAACACTCACAACAACCCAAAACCGCATTAAACGTTCATAATCAAAGTTTCAAGTTCTAAAAACGCATTTCATGATTCGGGCAACCAATTTACATGTATGATATGCCGTTTCGAAGGTAATCAAACACACATTGCAACTAAACACTTATCAACAACAATTCATAGCATTTGATGCACCAAAAGTTCATATAAAGCTTATCAAACCCTAATCCAAAATCACCAAAATCACTAATCAAGTTTATGAAGTTTTACAAATCAACCTACACATCAAATTGAAGCTAGTGACACTAGGAACACATCTAATACTTGCACTTTAACATATTAACAACATTTAAGCATCCAAATCATAAATCAAACACACCAAACTTTCAAGTTCATGCTAGTTATCAAAAATAACGAAATCGAACATATAAATCATATATTCATGTTAGACTTGAGCCATAGACACTAATTAACAACTTTATAAGTTAAAAACATCAAGAACACAAAAATCTAGTGATTTTAGAAAGTTACCCAAACGAGATGAGGTTGGTATGAAATCGAAGAGGAAGATGCAAGGATTCCAAATATGTAATTTGTTTGGATTGAAGCTTGATCGATTTAAAATGGATGATGATTTCTTGTTTGAAGATTTGAGAGAATTCTTGAAAGTGTTAAAAGAAAATGAAAATGAAAATGGAAAGGAATGGGGAGGTGGGTGTTGACTAGTCAAAAGCTAGTCACATCTTTGCTCCCTTGGCGAAACTAGTCCCTCGAGTTCGGTTGCGGGTGCGTGAATTAACCAAACGAATATTTTAAAAACGTTCGAGTAACGGATGACTTTATAATTAGATAACGAGAATATTATGAACGTTAGTTAACGAAAGATACAAATTTGAATAACGAAAGATATTATAAAAAAATAAAAATAAAAAATAAATAAAAAAAAAGACGGTGTTAAAATAAGTTTAACGGAAAATCACGGGATGTTACACATACCAACAATAACCTTGGATCTAGCAGTACAGGAAATCGTGTATGATGCACCTACAAAGAATTCACTGCCTGCAAACCTTTGGAATTTGATGGAACCGAAGGACCGATCGGATTGAAACGGTGGACCGAGAAGGTCGAATCGGTGTTTTCCATAAGTAAGTGTACTGAAGAGGACAAAGTGAAGTACGCTACGCATACCTTCACAGGTTCTGCATTAACATGGTGGAATACCTATCTAGAGTAAGTGGGACAAGATGATGCGTACACACTACCGTGGTCAGCATTCAAGCACTTGATGAACGAGAAGTACCGTCCTAGAACCGAGGTCAATAAGCTCAAGTAAGAACTTAGAGGGTTACGAACACAGGGATTCGATATTACTTCGTACGAAAGACGATTCACAGAATTGTGTCTATTGTGTCCGAGAGCATTCGAAGATGAGGAAGAGAAGATCGACGCATTTGTGAAAGGGTTACCGGAGAGAATCCAAGAAGATATAAGTTCACACGAGCCTGCCTCCATACAAAAGGCATGTAGAATGGCTCACAAACTAGTGAACTAGATTGAGGGAAGAATTAAAGAACAGGTGGCCGAAGAGGCCAACGTGAAGCTAGTCAAAAGAAAGTGGGAGGAAAACGGTGATAAGAGTCACCAAAACAACAACAACTATCCCAACAATCGCAACATCAATCGCAACTACAACAAAAGGCCCAACAACAACAGCAACAACAACAACAACAACAACAACAACAACAACAACAACAACAACAACAACAACAACAACAACAGCAACTACAACAATCATCCCAACAACAATAACAACCGCAACAACAACAACAATCAGAAGCAGCTATGCCAAAGGTGTGAAAAGTATCACTCGGGGTTCTGCACCAAATTTTGCAACAAGTGTAAAAGAAATGTTCATAGCGCGGCGAAGTGTGAGGTCTACGGACCAGGGGTTAACAGAACAAAAGGAACAAATGGTGTCGGAATGAGTAATGGCAGGGCAAGTAGTGTCGGAGCAAGTTATGCCAATGTAGTTTGTTATAAATGTGGAAAACCGGGCCACATTATTAGAAATTGCCCGAACCAGGAGAATACGAATGGACAAGGCCGCGGAAGAGTTTTCAATATTAATGCAGCAGAGGCACAGGAAGACCCAGAGCTTGTTACAGGTACGTTTCTTATTGACAATAAATCTGCTTACGTTTTATTTGATTCGGGTGCGGATAGAAGATATATGAGTAGAGATTTTTATGCTAAATTAAGTTATCCATTGATGCCTTTGGATAGTAAATTTTTACTCGAATTAGCAAATGGTAAATTAGTTTCAGCAGATAATATATGCCGGAATCGAGAAATTAAACTGGGTAGCGAAATATTTAAGATTGATTTGATACCAGTAGAGTTAGGGAGTTTTGATGTAATAGTTGGCATGGACTGGCTGAAGAAGGTAAAAGCAGAGATCGTATGTTATAAAAATGCAATTCGCATTGTACGAAAAGAAGGAGAACCCTTAATGGTGTACGGAGAAAAGGGCAACATGAAGCTACATCTTATTAGTAATTTGAAGGCACAAAAACTAATAAGAAAAGGTTACTATGCTGTTCTAGCACACGTCGAG
Organism: Rutidosis leptorrhynchoides; assembly: GCF_046630445.1. Lineage (NCBI taxonomy): Eukaryota > Viridiplantae > Streptophyta > Magnoliopsida > Asterales > Asteraceae > Rutidosis > Rutidosis leptorrhynchoides. The sequence goes on along the minus strand of NC_092334.1, from coordinate 24,265,931 downwards.
AAAGTACAAACTAAAGAAAAGAGCATCAATGATGTTCCCGTCGCAAAAGATTTTCCTGATGTATTTCCGAAAGAATTACCGGGACTACCTCCACATCGATCTGTTGAATTTCAAATAGATCTTGTGCCAGGAGCTGCACCAATAGCTCGTGCTCCTTATAGACTCGCACCCAGCGAGATGAAAGAACTGCAAAGTCAATTACAAGAACTTTTAGAGCGTGGTTTCATTCGACCAAGCACATCACCGTGGGGAGCTCCTGTTTTGTTTGTCAAGAAGAAAGATGGTACATTCAGGTTGTGTATCGACTACTGAGAGTTGAACAAACTTACCATCAAGAACCGCTACCCACTACCGAGAATCAACGACTTATTTGATCAACTACAAGGCTCGTCTGTTTATTCAAAGATTGACTTACGTTCCGGGTATCATCAAATGCGGGTGAAAGAAGATGATATTCCAAAGACTGCTTTCAGAACACGTTATGGTCATTACGAGTTTATGGTCATGCCGTTTGGTTTAACTAATGCACCAGCTGTGTTCATAGACCTTATGAACCGAGTGTGTGCACCATACCTTGACAAGTTTGTCATTGTTTTCATTGATGACATACTTATTTACTCAAAGAATGACCAAGAATACGGTGAACATTTGAGAAAGGTGTTAGAAGTATTGAGGAAGGAAGAATTGTACGCTAAGTTTTCAAAGTGTGCATTTTGGTTGGAAGAAGTTCAATTCCTCGGTCACATAGTGAACAAAGAAGGTATTAAGGTGGATCCGGCAAAGATAGAAACTGTTGAAAAGTGGGAAACCCCAAAAACTCCGAAACACATACGTGAGTTTTTAGGACTAGCTGGTTACTACAGAAGGTTCATCCAAGACTTTTCCAGAATAGCAAAACCCTTGACTGCATTAACGCATAAAGGGAAGAAATTTGAATGGAATGATGAACAAGAGAAAGCGTTTCAGTTATTGAAGAAAAAGCTAACTACGGCACCTATATTGTCATTGCCTGAAGGGAATGATGATTTTGTGATTTATTGTGACGCATCAAAGCAAGGTCTCGGTTGTGTATTAATGCAACGAACGAAGGTGATTGCTTATGCGTCTAGACAATTGAAGATTCACGAACAAAATTATACGACGCATGATTTGGAATTAGGCGCGGTTGTTTTTGCATTAAAGACTTGGAGGCACTACTTATATGGGGTCAAAAGTATTATATATACCGACCACAAAAGTCTTCAACACATATTTAATCAGAAACAACTGAATATGAGGCAGCGTAGGTGGATTGAATTGTTGAATGATTACGACTTTGAGATTCGTTACCACCCGGGGAAGGCAAATGTGGTAGCCGACGCCTTGAGCAGAAAGGACAGAGAACCCATTCGAGTAAAATCTATGAATATAATGATTCACAATAACCTTACTACTCAAATAAAGGAGGCGCAACAAGGAGTTTTAAAAGAGGGAAATTTAAAGGATGAAATACCCAAAGGATCGGAGAAACATCTTAATATTCGGGAAGACGGAACCTGGTATAGGGATGAAAGGATTTAGGTACCAAAATTTGGAGATATGAGAGAAATGGTACTTAGAGAAGCTCATAAAACCAGATACTCAATACATCCTGGAATGGGGAAGATGTACAAGGATCTTAAGAAATATTTTTGGTGGCCAGGTATGAAAGCCGATATTGCTAAATATGTAGGAGAATGTTTGACGTGTTCTAAGGTCAAAGTTGAACATCAGAAACCATCAGGTCTACTACAACAACCTGAAATCCCGGAATGGAAATGGGAAAACATTACCATGGATTTCATTACTAAATTGCCAAGGACTGCAAGTGGTTATGATACTATTTGGGTAATAGTTGATCGTCTCACCAAGTCAGCACACTTCCTGCCAATAAGAGAAGATGACAAGATGGAGAAGTTAGCACGACTGTATTTGAAGGAAGTCGTCTCCAGACATGGAATACCAATCTCTATTATCTCTGATAGGGATGGCAGATTTATTTCAAGATTCTGGCAGACATTACAGCAAGCATTGGGAACTCGTCTAGACATGAGTACTGCCTATCATCCACAAACTGATGGGCAGAGCGAAAGGACGATACAAACACTTGAAGACATGCAACGAGCTTGTGTTATTGATTTCGGAAATAGTTGGGATCGACATCTACTGTTAGCAGAATTTTCCTACAACAACAGCTACCATTCAAACATTGAGATGGCGCCGTTTGAAGCACTTTATGGTAGAAAGTGCAGGTCTCCGATTTGTTGGAGTGAAGTGGGGGATAGACAGATTACGGGTCCGGATATAATACAAGAAACTACCGAGAAAATTATCCAAATTCAACAAAGATTGAAAACCGCCCAGAGTCGACAAAAGAGCTACGCGAACAGTAAAAGAAAAGATATAGAGTTTGAAATCGGAGAAATGGTCATGCTTAAGGTTTCACCTTGGAAAGGCGTTGTTCGATTTGGTAAACGAGGGAAATTAAATCCAAGGTATATTGGACCATTCAAGATTATTGATCGTGTTGGACCAGTAGCTTACCGACTTGAGTTACCTCAACAACTCACGGCTGTACATAACACTTTCCACGTCTCAAATTTGAAGAAATGTTTTGCTAAAGAAGATCTCACTATTTCGTTGGACGAAATCCAAATCAATGAAAAACTTCAATTCATTGAAGAACCCGTCGAAATAATGGATCGTGAGGTTAAGAGACTTAAACAAAAAAATATACCGATTGTTAAGGTTCGATGGAATGCTCGTAGAGGACCCGAGTTCACCTAGGAGCGTGAAGATCAGATGAAGAAGAAATACCCGCATTTATTTCCAGAAGATACGTCAACACCTCCAACTGCTTAAAATTTCGGGACAAAATTTATTTAACGGGTAGGTACTGTAGTGACCCGAACTTTTACATGTTTATATATATATTAAATGAAATTGTTATTTACATGATTAAGTGTTTCCAACATGTTAAGCAATCAAACTTGTTAAGACTTGATTAATTTAAATAGGTTTCATATAGACAATTGACCACCCAAGTTGACCGGTGATTTACGAACGTTAAAACTAGTAAAAACTATACGATGACATATATATGATTATATATATAGTTAACATGATTTTATTATAAGTATGTATCTCATTAGGTATTTTAACAATGAGTTATATACATAAAAATGAGACTATTAATTTAAGAAATTCGAAAACGATATATATAACGATTATCGTTATAACAACGTCTTACTAGGTACATATGAATCATATTAAGATATTGATACACTTGGTTAATTATGTTAAATGATAAGTAAATATATTATTAAGTGTATTAACAATGAAATACATATGTAAAAATAAGACTACTAACTTAATGATTTCGAAACGAGACATATATGTAACGATTATCGTGGTAACGACATTTAACTGTATATATATCATACTAAGATATATTATATATCATAATATCATGATAATATAAAAATTTAACATCTCATTTGTTATAATAAACAATGGGTTAACAACATTCAACAAGATCGTTAACCTAAAGGTTTCAAAACAACATTTACATGTAACGACTAACGATGACTTAACGACTCAGTTAAAATGTATATACATGTAGTGTTTTAATATGTATTCATACACTTTTGAAAGACTTCAAGACACTTATCAAAATACTTCTACTTAACAAAAATGCTTACAATTACATCCTCGTTCAGTTTCATCAACAATTCTACTCGTATGCACCCGTATTCGTACTCGTACAATACACAGCTTTTAGATGTATGTACTATTGGTATATACACTCCAATGATCAGCTTTTAGCAGCCCATGTGAGTCACCTAACACATGTGGGAACCATCATTTGGCAACTAGCATGAAATATCTCATAAAATTACAAAAATATGAGTAATCATTCATGACTTATTTACATGAAAACAAAATTACATATCCTTTATATCTAATCCATACACCAACGACCAAAAATACCTACAAACACTTTCATTCTTCAATTTTCTTCATCTAATTGATCTCTCTCAAGTTCTATCTTCAAGTTCTAAGTGTTCTTCATAAATTCCAAAAGTTCTAGTTTCATAAAATCAAGAATACTTCCAAGATTGCAAGTTTACTTCCAAGTTTTCTAAATCCATTCCAAGTAATCATCCAAGATCAAGAAACCTTTGTTACTTACAGTAGGTTATCTTTCTAATACAAGGTAATAATCATATTCAAACTTTAATTCAATTTCTATAACTATAACAATCTTATTTCGAGTGGAAATCTTACTTGAAATTGTTTTCGTGTCATGATTCTGCTTCAAGAACTTTCAAGCCATCCAAGGATCCTTTGAAGCTAGATCTATTTTTCTCATTTCCAGTAGGTTTATCCAAGGAACTTGAGGTAGTAATGATGTTCATAACATCATTCGATTCATACATATAAAGCTATCTTATTCGAAGGTTTAAACTTGTAATCACTATAACATAGTTTAGTTAAATCTAAACTTGTTCGCAAATAAAAGTTAATCCTTCTAACTTGACTTTTAAAATCAACTAAACACATGTTCTATATCTATATGATATGCTAACTTAATGATTTAAAATCTGGAAACACGAAAAACACCGTAAAACCGGATTTACGCCGTCGTAGTAACACCGCGGGCTGTTTTGGGTTAGTTAATTAAAAACTATGATAAAATTTGATTTAAAAGTTGTTATTCTGGGAAAATGATTTTTATTATGAACATGAAACTATATCCAAAAATTATGGTTAAACTCAAAGTGGAAGTATGTTTTCTAAAATGGTCATCTAGACGTCGTTCTTTCGACTGAAATGACTACCTTTACAAAAACGACTTGTAACTTGTTTTTCCGACTACAAACCTATACTTTTTCTGTTTAGATTCATAAAATAGAGTTCAATATGAAACCATAGCAATTTGATTCACTCAAAACGGATTTAAAATGAAGAAGTTATGGGTAAAACAAGATTGGATAATTTTTCTCATTTTAGCTACGTGAAAATTGGTAACAAATCTATTCCAACCATAACTTAATCAACTTGTATTGTATATTATGTAATCTTGAGATACCATAGACACGTATACAATGTTTTGACCTATCATGTCGACACATCTATATATATTTCGGAACAACCATAGACACTCTATATGTGAATGTTGGAGTTAGCTATACAGGGTTGAGGTTGATTCTAAAATATATATAGTTTGAGTTGTGATCAATACTGAGATACGTATACACTGGGTCGTGGATTGATTCAAGATAATATTTATCGATTTATTTATGTACATCTAACTGTGGATAACTAGTTGTAGGTTACTAACGAGGATAGCTGACTTAATAAACTTAAAACATCAAAATATATTAAAAGTGTTGTAAATATATTTTGAACATACTTTGATATATATGTATATATTGTTATAGGTTCGTGAATCAACCAGTGGCCAAGTCTTACTTCCCGACGAAGTAAAAATCTGTGAAAGTGAGTTATAGTCCCACTTTTAAAATCTAATATTTTTGGGATGAGAATACATGCAGGTTTTATAAAGGATTTACAAAATAGACACAAGTACGTAAAACTACATTCTATGGTTGAATTATCGAAATCGAATATGCCCCTTTTTAGTCTGGTAATCTAAGAATTAGAGAACAGACACCCTAATTGACGCGAATCCTAAAGATAGATCTATTGGGCCTAACATGAAACGACCCGTCCTAATCCATCTGAACGAAGTCCATATCGATTATAAACGATTCACAACAGTTGATTACATCGCGAGGTACTTGACCTTTATATGATACATTTACAAACATTGCATTCGTTTTTGGAAAGACAATCTTTCATTACATCGAAAGTTGACGACAGGCATACCATTTCATAATATATCTAACTATAATTGACTTAATAATAATCTTGATGAACGCAACGACTCGAATGCAACGTCTTTTAAAATATGTCATGAATGACTCCAAGTAATATTTCTAAGATGAGCAAATGCACAGCGGAAGATTTCTTTCATACCTGAGAATAAACATGCTTTCAAGTGTCAACCAAAAGGTTGGTGAGTTCATTAGTTTAACATAAATAATCATTTCCATCATTTTAATAGACCACAAGATTTTCATTTCTCATAAATAAACGTCCCATGCATAGAGACAAATATAACATTCATATGGATTGAACACCTGGTAACCGACATTCACAATATACATATAAGAATATCCCCATCATTCCGGGATCCTCCTTCGGACATGATATAAATTTCGAAGTACTAAAGCATCCGGTAATTTGGATGGGGCTTGTTGGGCCCGATAGATCTATCTTTAGAGTTCGCGTCAATTAGGGTGTCTGTTCCCTAATTCTTAGATTACCAGACTTAATAAAAAGGGCATATTCGATTAGATAATCCAACCATAGAATGTAGTTTCGATTACTCGTGTCTATTTTGTAAAACATTTATAAAACAGCGCATGTATTCTCAGTCCCAAAAATATATATTACGAAAGCATTTAAAAAGGGATTAATGAAACTCACAATACAGTATTTTATAGTAAAAATACATATGACGACATTGAACAATGCAGGGTTGGCCTTGGATTCACGAACCTATATCATTTGTATATTTATTAATATACATAGTTGTAAACGAATAAATATATATATATATATATATATATATATATATATATATATATATATATATATATATATATATATATATATATATATGTTTCATATATTCATTTTGTACATAAAAGTATTAAACTTTGTTATGAGATATATATATATATATATATATATATATATATATATATATATATATATATATATATATATATATATATATATATATATATCTTTTTGTTTTGGAAAATTACTAATTGTAGTAATTTTAGATTAAAGATAATAATAATAATGATAGAAATTTAAGAAAAAAAATAATAGTTTTACTAATAATGATATAAAATGATAGTTTTAGCAAAAATAATTATTTTTAATAATAATCATAATAATGATATTTATAATAACTATAAGGCTAATAATTTTATTGCTATTGGTAATTATGATACTAGTTACATTGTAGTAATAATCCTAATGGTAAAATAATAATAATGATAATAAATAATAACAATAATATCTATATTACTTAATAACAATACTACTAGTAATAAAAATAATAAGAATAGAAATAACTACCTCAAAGGTTTTCTAAAAAGAAAATATTTGCCCCAGCCCGGGCTCGAACCCGCAACCTCATGCTACCTGGCAAACACCCATAACCATTTCTCTAACCTTGCATTTCTGATTATATCCACCACCCATATATATTTACCCTTTTATTTCTGTTTCAATTTCTTCTTCTATACTTTGAGTGACCAGGGAACCAATCAACCATATCAACTTATTGTCTTAAATCAATTGACAGTCTATTATCAAATAGCAGCCCAATCCATTATCCTAAATCAGGTTTCTTTTCTATCTTCAGTTTAAGAAATGATAACCAAAGGTGTAACCGTGACCAACAACAACAAAAAAAAAAAAAAAAAAAAAAAACAGTTTCGATCCATCTTTTTCATTTCGCCGAACTAGAAACAAAAAGATACAATATCAACAATAGTTGATCTCGATGGTTTAGGATCATTTTAAACAGAAGTAACACGCACAGCAGTAGCGAAGCAAGTAGGAAACCAAGTGGGTTTCGGTTCAACATCATCATTAGACTTCATCAACATAATCATAATCAATTTAACATGATAATTAGCCTATTTATCTATATCTAGGACCCATTAAAAAAAATGCATTTGCAACCCCACTATAACCATAATTCACGGCATCAAAAGGAAATAATAGTGGCCAACTTGCACTCTTAATCGATTGATTCTTTTTTTTTTTTTTTTTGAACTAGGTTACTCCACCGAATTGGTCACCACCAATTGTTCCTTAATCAAAAAAAAAAATATCGTTGGTTCTTTGATCCTTTTTGTCTGCCACAAGGTTTAATAAAGTCCCACTCATATTTGTTTGTCTAGAAAATTGGTAAGCATGGTAAATTAATAGTATCTCCATGATGTCAAAGCAGAGGGGTATAAAATACTATTAAATTTTAGCAGAAAATACTATTAAATACGATACAATTTTACACAAGATATTTATTTATTTATAGAATGGATATACTTAAACCTTGCTACAACACTTATAGGCAGTGTACCTAATCGTACAGTAGTGTAGTTTTTAGTAAGTCCGGTTCGTTCCACAGGGAAATCTTTAAACAAAGCTCAACGCTATATTAGTTTACTTTTATAAAAATACAAATATATATATATAAATAATATTATTATTATAAAGGGGGGTTTTTACCGTTTAATGACCGGTTCGTCGATTTTAAAACTTTAGTCGCAGTTAAAACCTAATGTAAAATATAAAATAAATACAAGACTTTAAATTAAAGCGTAAAGTAAATAACGATAATGAAATTGCGAATAATAGAAATGCGATAAAATTAAATTGCGATAATTAAAAAGTACGATAATTAAAAGTGCGATAAAATAAAATAACAATAAATAAAAGTGCGATAATTAGAAGTGCAATTAAATATAAAATAAAGGAAATTAAATATGAAATAAAAGAATTATGCTTATTTAAACTTCCGTAATCATGATGTTTGACGTGTTGATTTTAGTTTTATGCCCATGGGTTAATTGTCCTTTGTCCTGGATTATTCAATATGTCCGTCTGGTTTTTGTCCATAACAGTCCATCAGTCATAAATATAAATTGCAAGTGTCCTTGTCAAATTATTATTATACCCGAAGATAAATATTCCAACTAATTGGGGATTCGAATTGTAACAAGGTTTTAATACTTTGTTTAATGAATACACCAGGTTATCGACTGCGTGTAAACCAAGGTTTTACTACTTTGTTAACAATTACACCAATTACCCTTGAATGTAATTTCACCCCTGTTTTAATTATTCTAGTGGCTATTAATCCATTCCCGTGTCCGGTTAAATGAACGATTATTCGTACATATAAATACCCCGCCCATCGTGTCCGATCGAGTTTATATGGTAATTTATAGGGACGCCCAATTGTAAATCTTTATATTAACATTAACAAACTTTCATTTAGTTAAACAAATATAAAGCCCATTAATAGCCCATAGCCTAGTTTCCACAAGTGTCGTTCTTTTGTCCAAACCCCAATTATGGTACAAAGCCCAATTACCCAATTTTAGTAATTAGCCCAACATCATGATTACTTCGTTTTAAACAAGCATAATAATAACTTAGCTACGAGACATTAATATAAAAAGGTTGAACATAACTTACAATGATTAAAAATATCGTAGCGTTACACGGACAGAATTTCGACTTACACCCTTACAACATTCGCTAACATACCCTTATTATTAGAATTATAATTAAAATATAAATTATAAATATAAATATATATTACTCGTATATATTGAGAGAGAGATGAAAAATGGATGTTGTTTTTGATCAGAATTCGGGTTGATTTATAGCCAGAAGTGATTTTTGGGGCTCCGCGACTCGCGGCAAAAAGCCCTTCAAACTCCGCGAGTCGCGGAGAGGTATTTTCAATTTACTCCCTTGGAGTTTCTGGCTGCCGACAGTTTTTAATATATATATATAATATATATATAATTAATATAATTAATTATATATTATATTATATTTATATACATAGTTAACTTGTAATTTTTAGTCCGTTGCGTCGAGCGTTAAGAATTGACTCTGGTCCCGGTTCCGGATTTTCGAACGTCCTCGCGTACAATTTAATATCTTGTACTTTGCGTTTTGAATCTTGTACTCTTGTGATTTCGAGACGTTTCTTATCAATAATTGGAACCTTTTTGATTGTCTTTTGTTCTTTTGAGCTTTTTGGTCGTTTGCGTCTTCAAATCGTCGAATCTGTCTTTTGTCTTCACCTTTTATTATTTAAACGAATATCACTTGTAAATAGAACAATTGCAACTAAAAGCTTGTCTTTCTTGAGGAATAATGCTATGAAATATATGTTCGTTTTTAGCATTATCAAATATTCCCACACTTGAGCGTTGCTTGTCCTCAAGCAATATCGTCTTGAAATACTAGAATCACTTCTTTATTCTTCACACTTTGTACATCAGTGATTTCTATACGGCGGTATAAACAATGGTAGTAACGATATGGTTTACAGTCCCACATGACTATAAAAATTTAGATCCATTAAGGAAATTGGATCTTTATGAAAACATTTGATCTTTTGAAAATTAAATCTAGTTTTTACCCTAGATAAGTTTTCCGGAATAACCCTTTACCGGTGTTTGCAAAATATTTTTGTGGGTTTGGTGGGTTTCAGATTTGAAAATTTTAGCTCAAAACCTGCGGTTTTGTGTCACCCACTTGCTAACCTTGTATTTGGAAAGCAACACGTCCAGTTTACTTGTTCCGTATATTACCTTTCGGCAAACTACCGTCCGGTTGTAAAGGAAAGCGTTGAACAAGCAACTGTTAAGGCAATGTCCCGTGACATGCTTTTGATTATGGTCTATATCGTGTCGGACGCAATTACTATTCTTGGTAGGAGCAATAGTAAAGCTCACCCTTATAATTTGTCGGTCTGGCACAAGGTCCTGTCTTTGACCATGCTATGCAACCACCGTTCTTACGGTTGACACCCGATTTGGTTCAGGTGACCTAATGAATTCTAGGTGAATTCCTAGGATTTTACGTTCAATGGTAATGAACGCATTGAAAATAGGGTTTTCAGAAAACAAATCGGTTTATAATTTTGATCAAAATATTTTCTCGTTCAAGCTCGAGTTTAGATATCATTGAATTCCATGAGTTTGAATTCTCAATCTTTAAGGTCAATCTCAAGGATTGAGTAATATCAGGCTTAAAAGCTGATTTTTAATCTTTAAGGAGATTATCCTTTCTGGGGATCTGATTCATTAGTCTTATCCAGCTAATTTGCACGGTGCCCCCCCATTATACGAGATAAATCCTTCTCATGGTTAGGATAAATCTGACCACTTGGCAACCCTGTTTGATGCTGAGGTCCGTGGATTTCCAGCTGATTTTAGTGATGACTTTTCTAGATTTTTCGTCAACCTACAGCTGGTCTGGACGACAACTTCATGACCTAAATCAAGAAGCGCGTGTCTTTTTCGGAAGACTTTACTTCCTTTTAATGATGGAATTGATTCATCGTGTAGATCCATCTCTTCTTTTCTTTCATCGGGTAAAACAGTTTAGTTTAGTTCAAAGCAAAAGTATTTTCAGTTATTTGTTACAAATATATGTGGCATATGTTTAAAATAACTTGGTAAATTTTCCCACACTTGGCTTTTTATTTTTCTTTTTATCGTCCTCTATTCCATTTTAAATGAATTTTAACATTTTAGTTTGTTTCTCAATTTATGTCCTTTCCGAGGTAACAATAATTTCGGTGTTTGAAACCTAGTTTTATCGTTCATAAATATGTATAAACATGATTTTAATTCATTTAATTGAAAATTTCGAAAAATTTTACTAGAATTGGGTAGTCAGTATATAAGACTAGGGCTGTTCTTTTTATCAGAGAGCACTAGATTCTAATACAACTACTGCTTTACTAGTATTTTTAATGGTAACCAAGTGTTTAATATAAAAATTTTAAAATCCGAAAGAATTTAATCCCTTCCCACACTTAAGATCTTGCAATGCCCTCATTTGCAAGAAATCAGTAACAATTTAAATTATTGAGGGTGATTTGTGTGAAAATGATTAAATTTTTACCAAAGTTTCCAAATATATTGGCGTTTGTTTGCTGAATGATAAATGGTGCACGTCATTTGTTCATTCCGTCTTGTTGTTATTTCACATGTATTTTGCATCATTGTCGTCAAAATTACTTGCTTTTGCTGAACTTAATGCCAGTCTTTGAAAATGCGTTGTTTTACCCTGTTGTGTACATAAGATAAACTGCAAACATATATACATATTTTTGAAGTTTGGTATATTACCCCACATTCAAAAATTATTAAAATCTAAGAATAAAAGTTAGATAAATATAAAAATGAATACAATATTAACAAAAAATATTAAACATATCAATAATTACAAATTACAAAATAAAAATAAAAATAAGTAAACTAAGGATGATATTGGTACCAATAGGGGTTCCACGCATAACCATAAGTGCTATAGAATGCCTCGGCAGGGTCATACGTAGGATATGGTGGCTGCATCTCTATCGACCAAGGAGGGAAGACGGGTTTCGGTGTAGGAATATAGTTTCTACCTATGTGTTGGCAATGCGCTATGATCTGGTTCTGATGAACTTGCCAATCTTCAAATGCTCTCTGTCTAGCATTTTCGTATTCCTGAGAAGCTATAAACCTTTGCATTTCTTGCATCTGGTTCCCCCCTCCTACATTACCTTGTTCCTGGTTTCTCTCTACCTGTGGATGTCTACCATTGTATCGTACTGCGGCGTTATTTCGCCGCTTCAACACTTTCGCACCATGGTATACATTTAAACCTATAGTGTCGCGGGGTTCCGGCTCTTCTACTAATAATCCCCCCCGACTTATATCCACACCGAGATATTCACCAATCAAAGTAATAAAAATACCACCCCCTATTATGCTATGTGGACGCATCCCTCGAACCATAGCTGATAAATAATAACCCACACAATATGGTATACTTACAGCGCTGTGTGGGTCTCGAATACACATATGGTAAAACAAATCTTGTTCATTTACCTTTTCTTTGTTTTTACCCCTTTGTGTAATCGAATTAGCTAAAAATCTATGTATTACTCTTAATTCGGCTCTATCTATATCCAAATAAGAGTAGTTTCCCCCTTTGAAACGGTGGTGGCTTGTCATTTGACTCCACACACCGTGTGTATCAAAATTCTCATCTATTTTCCTACCGTTTAGTATCAATCCTCTACAATCGGCAGACGCTAACTCCTCAGGCGTATATATACGTAAAGCCTGAGCCATGTCCAGTAAAGACATGTGGCGCATCGAACCGCCTAACAAAAATCTAATAAAAGAACGATCGGTTAAACTGGCTACCCGATCATTCAACTCTATACTACATAACAACTCTTCACACCATACTTTATATACAGGTCTGCGTATGGTGAATAAACATATCCAGTCATTAAAATAAGAATTACCATACCTCTGTACCAGTAATTCCCTAATTGGCCCGGCCAATTCTACAGCTTCCAAGGGTCCCCATTCTATGACCCTTGGTACCTCAACAACCTTTGAGTGAAGAGTATGCAAACCCCGTTGATATTTTGGATAATCTATCCAAAGTCTGTCAAATCGCAGGTTCGGGTGCAACTGTTCCAAATGCATATCTGAAAAGGTCATGACTGGATGAGGTACATCCTGCCTGTAGTAGTTATCTACCTCCTGTTGTTCCAGGTTCTCAGCAGGAGCATGGCGGGCTTGGGATGAAGATTCACCCCTTTCATTCTGCAAAACACATCAAACACAAATTTTGTGCATCCAAATATGCATTAGTGTCAGCAAAATTATCAATTAAAATAATTACAATGACATTATCAATTTATATCAAACTTAAGCTTATTTTCACATTTTTATCAAATCTACACTTTTTCAAATAAGTATATACGAAAATTTTCGCCAAGTTCATAAGCATTCAACTCAAATAACATGTCAAAATAATCATTACTAGCAAATAAACAAGTCTCAAATGGCATTATCTTTCAAAAATCAAGTTCATGAATTTTGGACTTGAAAAAGTCCACTTTAATTCTCAAAATCATGTTTAGGCTCAAAGGTTGGATCATTTAACTACCTAGACATGTTACACTACTTAATTTAGCAACAATTCATGACAAAAATCGGCCATAACCTGTTTATATCAAAAAGCCCCAAATTTGCTCAAGAACACAAACCCTAGATTCTAAAGATTTTGAAGTTTTTGGCTTCAAATCATGTTAACAAGCATCAATCTAGGTTATACATGCATAATATACTAACAATTTAACACTAATTACACTAAAAATTAACAAAATTCAAATTATGAAAATATGCTCAAGAACACACTAAAATTCGGATTTAAAGGTGATTTGGGGTGTAATTGTACCTGTTTTCTTGAGTAGTTCCTAGATATCATCCTTCTCAACATGATTGTAGTGAAAAATTTGAAGATTAACGGTGAAAAATTGAGTTTTTGGGATGATTTTTGTGGGTTTTTTCGAAGTGCAGTATGTGTGTGTGTGTGTTATTCTGTTCGTGCAGCTGGTTATATTTTTTTTCTGTAATTTTGTCCCTCCGCGAGTCGCGGCGGTTTTCACTGAAAACTCCGCGAGTCGCGGAGTTACTTTTTTTTTTTTTTTTTTTTTTTTTTTTTTTTTTTTTTTTTTATAATCTTTAACTTATAAAACAATTAAGAAATTAATTTTAAAATTTTGTTTCCCTTGTTATTTAGGACGAGGTCGTTTCGGATTGATGTCCTAGTCCGTCCCTCGACAAAATTTTTAAAATTTGTCTTTTTTGTAGCGATTGTTTTAAAAGCTAAGATTTTTGGGTTTTTTCAATGTTTTTGGCATACTTTAAATCAATAAGATTAAAAATAATGATAATAAAAGTTCTCGTCCCTCCCTCGGGTAAAGCAATTTCGGTTCAAAGACCTAGTCTTCAACTTACGACGAATTTTAAAAATCATATTTTTAACTTAATGAGATAAAGTAAATTTTTGTTTTTAAATTCACACAACTTAAATATAAAATTCAAAATTAAAATATTAAAAATTAAAAATTCACACCAAACTTAATTTAAAAATTCATAAATTCATATCAAGCTTATATTAATTTTTCAAATATTTACAATTTTAAATATATTGTTTTTATAAAGTTTACAATATTAATTTAAGATTTAAATATTAATTTTAAAAACATGGTAAAAATAAATTTAAAAATCTTTTTGTCTTTTTATCCCACTTTAATCAATCAAATATTATCAAAAATATGCGCCCCTCTTTTTGGTAAAGTAATTTCGGTTCCAAGACCTAATTTAACTCATGACGAATTTTTAAAATATTTTGGGTTGATTGATTAAAGATATTTATACCTTAAGAATAAACGTTAAATTTCGCAGTGATGTAATAAATTTTTGAACAATATCAATAATTTCGGTCGCCAAACCTAATTTTATTCAATACCAATTTAATACTTTTTAGCGAACAAATTAGCGTTTATTATCAAAAGGTTAAAAATAAAAATAAAAATAAAAACTGTACAGACATACCTGTGAAATAGATTTCTTAGTTATATGATCTATTATATTCATAAGATAGTCGGTTTAATTGGTCTTCCATGGCTGCATAGGCGTAACCTCGAGCATTCATTGTCTTTTCTTCTAAACATATGAACGGTCCGTCTCTGCATAAAGTAACAAATTCGGTATTTGAATAGGTTTGATTATTTGAACATTTACCTCCATGTGACCATTTTCCGCATTTGTGACATTTTTCTAGGTGTCGTGCTCTTCTTTTCGCTGCGGATTTTGATTTTCCTTTACCAAATTGTAACTTATTATCTTCGCATCTGGATCCTTTTCTAACTCCGTCCATTCTTTCTCTGATTACTGATACTAATTCACTCGGTAATATGTCATTATTTCTTTTAGTGATCAAAGCGTGTAGCATTAGACCATGGTTTAGTTCACAGGCAGTCTTCATTTCGTAAAAACCTAAAAAAATAAAAATTCAGAATGGGGGGAGAAGACTAGTTCTTTAGGGTCTGCTAGGGAAAGACCATACGTGTTCCATTTTCGAGAACTACACGAAAACAGACAATCTAACTCTAACAGAAATACATATTATCCTTTAAAGACTTGATTCTCCCCACACTCAGTTAGCTGTGGTATCGAAATTGTGATTAACTTCGTTGTCGACTTCCATCGGACCATGTATGTAATGCTTAACTCTGTGACCATTAACTTTAAATTCAATCCCATTTGAATTTATTAATTCTATCGTTCCGTATGGGAAAACTCTTTTGACTATGAATGGTCCAGACCATCTTGATTTCAATTTTCCAGGAAATAGCTTGAATCGTGAATTGAAAAGAAGAACTCTGTCTCCTTCTTTAAATTCTTTTGAACTTCTGATTCTTTTATCATGCCATTTCTTCGTTCTTTCTTTATAGATTAACGAATTTTCGTATGCTTCATGTCTTAATTCTTCTAATTCGTTTAGTTGACTTAATCGTAGACGTCCAGCTTCATGTAAATCAAGATTACATGTCTTCAAAGCCCAAAATGCTTTGTGTTCAATTTCTACTGGAAGATGACATGCTTTTCCATAAACAAGTCTAAAAGGTGTGGTTCCAATTGGAGTTTTGTAGGCTGTTCTAAAAGCCCAGAGTGCATCCTCCAATTTAATGGACCATTCCTTCGGATTTGATCCTACGGTTTTCTCTAGAATACGTTTTAAAGCTCGGTTGGTATTTTCAACTTGTCCACTTGTTTGTGGATGATATGCGGTGGAGATTTTATGAGTTACTCCATATCTTTTAAGAACTTTCTCAAGTTGATTATTACAGAAATGAGTACCCCGATCACTTATTAAAGCTTTCGGTGTTCCAAACCTTGCAAAAAGACGTTTTAAAAAGTTGACTACAACTCGTGCATCGTTAGTTGGGAGAGCTTGTGCTTCCGCCCATTTAGATACATAATCAATGGCTACGAGTATATATAGATTATTATGAGATTTTGGAAATGGACCCATAAAGTCAATACCCCAAATGTCAAATACTTCACATACTTGGATGACATTTTGTGGCATTTCATCGCGTTGACTTATTCTTCCGGCCCTTTGACATGCATCACAGGATTTGCAAAGAAGGTGTGCGTCTTTGTAAATTGTAGGCCAATAGAATCCAGCTTCATAAACTTTTCTTGCTGTTAGTTGAGGCCCATAATGCCCTCCTGTTGGTCCTGTGTGACAATGGTTTAAAATTTTACTAGCTTCATCTCCAAATACACATCGGCGTATTATTCCATCGGGACAACTTTTAAACAGATGTGGATCTTCCCAGAAATAGTGTTTTATATCACTGAAGAATTTCTTCCGTTTTTGGTACGATAATCCTTTTTCAAGGAATCCACAAACTAAGTAGTTTGCATAGTCTGCAAACCATGGGATTTCTTTATAATCTATCTTCAATAGATATTCATCAGGAAAGTTGTCTTGTATGGCCGATTCATTTAGAACTTCTAATTCGGGATTTTCAAGACGAGAAAGATGATCAGCGGCGAGATTTTCTGCTCCCTTTTTATCTCGGATTTCAATATCAAACTCTTGTAAGAGTAAAATCCAACGGATTAATCTTGGTTTAGCATCTTGTTTTGAAAATAGGTATCTAAGAGCAGAATGGTCGGTATAGACCACCGTTTTTGCTAGAACGAGATATGATCGAAATTTGTCAAAAGCAAAGACAATAGCAAGGAGTTCTTTTTCAGTAGTTGTATAGTTCGTTTGTGCTCCTTGTAATGTCTTACTAGCATAATATATAGGTTGAAATCGTTTTTCAATCCTTTGTCCTAAAACGGCTCCCATTGCAAAATCACTTGCATCGCACATTAGTTCGAATGGTAGATTCCAATTTGGTGTTATCATGATCGGTGCATTAGTGAGTTTTTCTTTAAGAATATTAAAAGATTTGATACATTCATCTGAAAAGATGAATGGCGCATCCTTTTCTAGGAGTTTATTCATAGGAGTGGCAATTTTAGAAAAATCTTTTATGAAACGTCGGTAAAAACCGGCATGCCCTAGAAAACTCCTAACTCCTCTAACATTGGTGGGATGTGGAAGTTTAGCAATTACATCTACTTTAGCTCTATCCACTTCAATTCCTTCTTTTGAAATTTTATGTCCAAGAACGATGCCTTCTTTAACCATGAAATGGCATTTCTCCCAATTAAGTACTAGATTTGATTTTTCGCATCTAATTAGCATTCGTTCCAGATTAACTAGACATGATTTAAATGTATCACCGAAGACTGAAAAGTCATCCATGAATACTTCCATGCATTCTTCTATCATGTCGTGAAAAATCGCCATCATACACCTTTGAAAGGTTGCAGGGGCGTTACAAAGTCCAAATGGCATGCGTTTGTAAGCAAAAGTACCATAAGGGCACGTGAATGTGGTTTTCTCTTGATCTTCGGGTGCTATTGGAATTTGAAAATATCCGGAAAATCCATCTAGAAAACAATAGTAACTATTTCCGGCTAATCTTTCCAACATTTGATCTATGAAAGGTAAGGGAAAGTGATCTTTTCTGGTGGCGTCATTTAATTTTCTATAATCAATACATACACGCCATCCTGTTATAGTCCTAGTAGGAATAAGCTCATTTTTCTCATTTGTGATGACAGTCATGCCACCCTTCTTAGGCACGCATTGAACTGGGCTTACCCATGGACTATCAGAAATTGGATAAATTAAACCTGCATCTAGCAGTTTAATAATCTCTTTCTTAACTACATCTTGCATATTAGGATTTAGTCTTCGTTGGCGTTGCACATACGTTTTATGACCTTCTTCCATAAGGATTTTATGTGTGCAATACGAAGGACTTATTCCTTTAATATCATGAATCTTCCATGCAATGGCTGGTTTATGAGCTTTCAACACAGAAATGAGCTGTGATTTCTCATTTTCAGTAAGAGAAGACGATATTATTACAGGTAATTCAGATTCACCATGTAAATAAGCGTATTCCAAATGGTTTGGAAGTGGCTTTAACTCTAATTTCGGAGGTTCTTCTATCGATGATTTATATCGATATCTGTCTTCTTCTTTTAGCATTTGAATATCTTCTGTTGTTGGTTCATATCCATTAGCTATAAGTGTAGCTAACATTTCAGCTTCATCAATTGGTTCATTTCCTTCTCCTAAAGAACATTCTCCTGTTCCTTGTAATTCTGGAAATTCTTCTAATAATTCTGCATGTGCATCTATAGTTTTAATATAATAACATGTATCATCTGCAGATTGTGGTTGTTGCATTGCTCTATCAACTGAAAAGGTAACACTCTCATCCTCTATACTTAGGGTCAGTTTCTTACCGAACACGTCTATCATTGCTTTAGCCGTGTTTAAGAATGGTCTTCCTAATATGAGAGGAACTTGAGAATCTTCTTCCATGTCCAAAACAACAAAGTCTACTGGAAATACTAAAGTACCAACTTTAACTAGCATGTTCTCCATTATCCCTCTAGGATATTTTATTGATCGATCGGCTAGTTGTATGCTTATTCTTGTTGGTTTCAATTCTCCAAGGTCTAGTTTAGCGTATAGTGAATACGGCATTAGATTTATACTAGCACCTAAGTCTGCCAATGCTTCTATTGAACTAAGACTACCCAGAAAACATGGAATTGTGAAACTTCCTGGATCAGATAGTTTTTCTGGTATCTTATTCAACAGCACTGCTGAACAATTAGCATTCATAGTAACAGCCGAGAGTTCTTCCATTTTTTTTCTATTCGTGATTAGATCTTTCAAGAATTTAGCATACCTTGGCATTCCTGAAATCACATCAATGAAAGGAAGATTTACATTTATCTGTTTAAACATATCCAAGAATTTGGATTGCTCGGCTTCAAGTTTTTCCTTCTTCATTTTACTCGGGTAAGGAAGTGGTGGTTGGTATGGTTTAACATAAGGTTTATCCTTAACTGTGTTATCTTCATTAACCTTTTCAACTACCGGTTCTTTTTCCTTATCTTGATCAGGTTGTGGTTCTTGTGGAGTAGGAATAGTTTCATCAGAAGTTACAGGTATTTCAGGTGGTTTAAGTGTTGTACCACTTCTTGTGGTAATAGCTTTAGCTGTTTCATTCCGGGGGTTAGCGTTTGTATCGCTAGGTAGACTTCCCGGTTTTCTTTCACCTATTAACCTTGCTAGGTTACTTACTTCTTGTTCCAGATTTTGAATAGAAGCTTGTTGATTTCTAAATGCTTGAGCATTTTGTTCATTGGTTTGTTTTTGAGATGTGAAAAACTGCGTTTGAGTTTCAACTAGCTTCGTCATCATATCTTCTAAATTCGGCTTTTTATCATCGGTTTGTTGTGGTGGTTTGTTTTGAAAATTCGGTCTTTGCTGATTGTAAGTATTATTGGATACTTGTTGATTGCTAGGACCTTGTTGGTTGTTGTATGGAATATTTCGGTTATAATTCTGGTTTTGATTGTAAATCGGTCTTGGCGGTTGATAATTATTCTGATAATTATTTCCAGGCCTTTGGTTTATGTATGAAATATTCTCTCTTTGTTCCATTGTTAATTCAATACTGAGACAATCTTTTGTCAAATGTGGTCCTCCACACTGCTCACAACTAATTCGTATAGCATGAATATCTTTAGTCATTTTTTCCATTCGTCTCTCGAAAGCATCTATCTTTGCCGAAATGGAATCTAAGTCATGGCTAGAATCGGCTCTAGCTGCTTTAGATGATCTAATGATATCTTTTTCTTGGTGCCACTCATGCGAGTGGGAAGCAGTATTATCAATAATTTTGTAAGCATCAGTTTCGGTTTTCTTCATAATAGAACCACCGGCTGCTATATCTATGTCTTTTCTTGTAGTGATGTCGCATCCTCGGTAAAATATTTGTACTATTTGACAGGTGTCTAAACCATGTTGCGGACATCCTCTTAACAACTTTCCATATCTTGTCCACGCCTCATATAGAGTTTCATTTGGCTTTTGTGTGAACGTAACAATTTCTGCTTGAAGTCTTACGGCTTTAGATGCAGGAAAAAATTGTTTAAGAAATTTGTCAATTAAAACATCCCATGTATCGATCGCCCCTTCAGGTAACGATTCCAACCAATCTTTGGCTTCTCCCTTTAAAGTCCAGGGAAATAACATGAGATATATCTGTTCATCCTCCACTTCTCGTATTTTAAATAGTGTGCAGATCCTATTAAAGGTACGTAGATGTTCATTTGGATCTTCCTTCGGCGCACCACTAAATTGGCATTGATTAGTCACCATGTGTAGAATTTGTCCTTTGATTTCATAATCTGGCGCATTAATGTCTGGATGAGTAATTGCGTGACCTTGGCCAGTACGTTTAGCTCTCATTCGGTCTTCCATACTTAAAGGTTCCAGATTCTCCATATTTGAATTTGTTGACTCGGTATCACTAGATGCTTCAGATTTAATAGTTCGTTCCTCAACAATCTCTGTTTGAATGATTGGTGGTTCCGGAGGAAAGTTTAATGGTTCAGGATCTATGAACCGTTCCTGAATATTTTCTGGATTCTCAATTGTGAGGTTGGTTTCAAAAACTGGATTATCGGAAATTTGAACTGAAGTACTTGGTCGACTGGATGACGATTCTAAAGAAAAATCAACGGCGGTTATATTTGTTAAACGATGTCTTGATCGAGTTACAGGTGGTGAACGTATTAAAGGTGATGAACGTCTTGCTCGGTGCATTCACAGAATATCCTATTAGTTTTTAAAAGGAAAGAAAAATTATAATAAGTTATCCAATTAATAGACTTTTCTGATTTTGCCCACGTTTCGAATAGCCAAAAGATGCAGCAGAGGGGCAGGATTCGTTTGGTCTCAATATAATTGAGGACTGTTTGGCTCCAATAACCCGGTCCACGTACAAATCCAACTATTACTACGAACCAGAAAATTTTGATGTCTATCAATTTAACCACTTAAAATAAATTTTCGTAATTTTAAGAAATTTAGATAAGAAGTAGAATAAAATTCTAAGTCCTAAAAACTAGAATGGCGAGAAATAAGAAAGAAAAAGAGTTCGTCGCAAAAGGTCGAAAAAGAAAAAATGGTTGAAAAATAAAAGGTGACGGAAAAATAAAAGGAACTTATCAAAACTTAAAAATACTTAACTAATTTAACCTTATTACTACAACTAACTTAAAATTATAATCGCAAATTGAAATTACTAATTGGAATGATAATTGATACATAGTAAAAGGTCTAAAAATATTAAAGCTTACAAGAAAAACTAAATCCCAAATGGAAATAACTTAAAAAGAAACTAAAACTTAAAAAGGCGTCGCAAAATTCTAAAGCACCTAAATCTTAGTCTAAAGAAAAAGCACTTAAGGAATTCTACGGCAAAGCCTAAAAATCTAGGAGTAAAAATAACTATAGCAAAAACTAAGTTTAAAATTAAATATGAGCTAAAAAATACAAATATTACGCTACAACGATTAAAAAGGTACAAAATATAAAAATATACAAAAAGTTGTAAAAAGTACAATTTTTATAAAAAATATTATTTTTATATTATTTATTTAATAAAAACTACTAATTTTACAATTTTACAATTTAACTAATTAAACAAAATACATAAATATAAAGTAAAAAGTAAAAATAAAACTAAAATTAATAATAATAATATTAATTAAGTAATTAATAATAATAATAATAAATTAAAACCCGTGATTAGGGTTTTGTCCGTGTGTCAGAAGCCCTCCGCGAGTTGCGGTGAATAAAGAGGAAAACCCCGCGAGTCGCGGGGTTCAGGAATTCTGTTGACAGGTAGTACTTTTTACGCGTTTTTCTTTTTTTTATTTTTATTTATTTTTCTGTTTTCTGTTTTTAATTTAAATAAACGATTTTTAATAAAATTTATATTTTTATAAATTAAAATAAAGATAAAGAAACTTATAAAACTTAAATATTTAACAAAATCCTAAAAATACTTATATTTTTGTTTTTCTTTTTATATTTTTGAATGATTAAAACGTAATTTTTACAAAAACGACTTTTAATAAAAGTAAATAAAAATCTTTTTTTTTTTTTTTTTATTAGCGTTGCGCTTCCGGCTTTTAAGAGTAATTCCCCGGCAGCGGCGCCAAAAATACTTGATGTCAA
This sequence comes from Rutidosis leptorrhynchoides, assembly GCF_046630445.1. Classification (NCBI taxonomy): domain Eukaryota; kingdom Viridiplantae; phylum Streptophyta; class Magnoliopsida; order Asterales; family Asteraceae; genus Rutidosis; species Rutidosis leptorrhynchoides. The sequence continues at coordinate 24,242,975 of NC_092334.1, read as the reverse complement.
AGCAGAGGGGTATAAAATACTATTAAATTTTAGCAGAAAATACTATTAAATACGATACAATTTTACACAAGATATTTATTTATTTATAGAATGGATATACTTAAACCTTGCTACAACACTTATAGGCAGTGTACCTAATCGTACAGTAGTGTAGTTTTTAGTAAGTCCGGTTCGTTCCACAGGGAAATCTTTAAACAAAGCTCAACGCTATATTAGTTTACTTTTATAAAAATACAAATATATATATATAAATAATATTATTATTATAAAGGGGGGTTTTTACCGTTTAATGACCGGTTCGTCGATTTTAAAACTTTAGTCGCAGTTAAAACCTAATGTAAAATATAAAATAAATACAAGACTTTAAATTAAAGCGTAAAGTAAATAACGATAATGAAATTGCGAATAATAGAAATGCGATAAAATTAAATTGCGATAATTAAAAAGTACGATAATTAAAAGTGCGATAAAATAAAATAACAATAAATAAAAGTGCGATAATTAGAAGTGCAATTAAATATAAAATAAAGGAAATTAAATATGAAATAAAAGAATTATGCTTATTTAAACTTCCGTAATCATGATGTTTGACGTGTTGATTTTAGTTTTATGCCCATGGGTTAATTGTCCTTTGTCCTGGATTATTCAATATGTCCGTCTGGTTTTTGTCCATAACAGTCCATCAGTCATAAATATAAATTGCAAGTGTCCTTGTCAAATTATTATTATACCCGAAGATAAATATTCCAACTAATTGGGGATTCGAATTGTAACAAGGTTTTAATACTTTGTTTAATGAATACACCAGGTTATCGACTGCGTGTAAACCAAGGTTTTACTACTTTGTTAACAATTACACCAATTACCCTTGAATGTAATTTCACCCCTGTTTTAATTATTCTAGTGGCTATTAATCCATTCCCGTGTCCGGTTAAATGAACGATTATTCGTACATATAAATACCCCGCCCATCGTGTCCGATCGAGTTTATATGGTAATTTATAGGGACGCCCAATTGTAAATCTTTATATTAACATTAACAAACTTTCATTTAGTTAAACAAATATAAAGCCCATTAATAGCCCATAGCCTAGTTTCCACAAGTGTCGTTCTTTTGTCCAAACCCCAATTATGGTACAAAGCCCAATTACCCAATTTTAGTAATTAGCCCAACATCATGATTACTTCGTTTTAAACAAGCATAATAATAACTTAGCTACGAGACATTAATATAAAAAGGTTGAACATAACTTACAATGATTAAAAATATCGTAGCGTTACACGGACAGAATTTCGACTTACACCCTTACAACATTCGCTAACATACCCTTATTATTAGAATTATAATTAAAATATAAATTATAAATATAAATATATATTACTCGTATATATTGAGAGAGAGATGAAAAATGGATGTTGTTTTTGATCAGAATTCGGGTTGATTTATAGCCAGAAGTGATTTTTGGGGCTCCGCGACTCGCGGCAAAAAGCCCTTCAAACTCCGCGAGTCGCGGAGAGGTATTTTCAATTTACTCCCTTGGAGTTTCTGGCTGCCGACAGTTTTTAATATATATATATAATATATATATAATTAATATAATTAATTATATATTATATTATATTTATATACATAGTTAACTTGTAATTTTTAGTCCGTTGCGTCGAGCGTTAAGAATTGACTCTGGTCCCGGTTCCGGATTTTCGAACGTCCTCGCGTACAATTTAATATCTTGTACTTTGCGTTTTGAATCTTGTACTCTTGTGATTTCGAGACGTTTCTTATCAATAATTGGAACCTTTTTGATTGTCTTTTGTTATTTTGAGCTTTTTGGTCGTTTGCGTCTTCAAATCGTCGAATCTGTCTTTTGTCTTCACCTTTTATTATTTAAACGAATATCACTTGTAAATAGAACAATTGCAACTAAAAGCTTGTCTTTCTTGAGGAATAATGCTATGAAATATATGTTCGTTTTTAGCATTATCACTCCACTAGCTAATAATTTGGCAAGTAAGGTATATAATATAGTAGTGCTTGATGAATAAGGAAAAGAACCGAAAAGAAATAACAGGAAGGAACATAGTAGTCGGCTCACAGTTATGATTAAGTGATCGTGGAGTCTATATGGGTTTCGAGATGGTTTCTTTATCTTCGGTTGTCTGATTTAGGTGAAGTAATATTGTTGTTGATCGAAAACTAGTAAGCATGCGGATTCTATGGTGATTCTACGTGATATTGCAAACAAAATAGTGAAAGTGGTGTTGTAGTCTGTAATGTGTGCGTGTGCTTATGGGGTTTGTTCAAAACAGCAGCCACGAAGTAGCAGCTAATGATGGCTGCAATCCCCTTCCAACAGCAACGATTAGCAACATAAATAATAGGAGACGATGGGAGCAGTGGTGGGTGTTGTGGTGATTAACAAAGGTGGTGGTGATTCCGGGTTGACAAGAAAACAAACGAAGAAGAGTAATGAGTATGTTTTCAATTAGCATTTGTATATGTATATACATTTGATATGGTGAGAAAAGGATCAAGAAAAGGGAACACAGATAGAGATGGTGATATAGTATAACCAAAAACAGTTCCAATCACACAACAATTATCTACAGTGATGAATAGTGAAGTGATTTTGATGTTCAACTGATTTTGGTTGTATATGTAATTCGATTTCGACTGGCAAATGATTTACAGATAGAATCAAAAACTAAATAAAGTTAGATGTAGTGATATGGAACTGAATTTTTGCTTTCTTCCTGATTTTATATATAAATTAATAATATAATTCTATTAATAATAACTAATAAAAATACTGAAATATTATTAATAATAATAACATAATACTATTGTTAATAATAATTATCATAATAATAATAATATTTAGAAATAATGATGCTAATAGTTATAATAATGTTTATAATGATATTATTAATGTTAATGTTAATAATTTGTATTATTTTTATTATAATAATAATAATGATAATGATAATATATATTAATAATCTATTTAACTCATAACTAATTTATAATTCCAATCATTCCTATAATAAGATTTATATTTAAGATCTTTATTTTGATAACCTCAAAATTATTAGAATTTTATTAATTACAATCATATCAGTAATAACAATAATAGTATAAATAATAATAGTAATAATAATATTATCATAACAACTATATTTTTATCTTGTATTTTATTTATTTAGTTTAACCAATTAAATAGTATATTATCATTTCATCTATAATATATACATATTTTTTTCTTTTTATATATCTATATATATTTATTTACAATTAATTGTTCGTGAATCGTCGGGAATAGTTATAGGGCAATGCATTCATATAAATTGTTCCAAAACTTTTTGAGACTCAACATTACAGACTTTGCTTATCGTGTCGGAAACATATAAAGATTAAGTTTAAATTTGGTAGGAAAATTCCCGGGTCATCACAGTACCTACCCGTTAAAGAAATTTCGTCCCGAAATTTGAGTGAGATGGTCATGGCTAACATTAAAAATGTTTTCATGACAAATATGAGTTGATAAATAGAGTTTTATCGTCATTGAGTAATATGGATAAAACAATTTGTTTAAGCGAGGCGTATAAGTGAAGTTATCACAAAAGAGTGAAATGAGAACGACAAGTTTCACCATAACTTTTGACATGTCATGGTTGAATTTAGAATTTAAGGTGCGTCTTAACTTTTGACGTTGTTTTGGTTGAATTCCAGAATTTAAGGGATTTGAAGAAAATCTTCGAAATCTAAAAGATTTGATTCTCCTGCGAATAAGGAAATTTAGATTTCTATAATTAAATGCGGTGATCTGCCTCGATTCCTCTGTCTGATATTTTCACTATAAATTTTACCTTTTCCGTTCCATTAATTTTCACCACTTCAATACTCAATTCCCAAATTCAAAAGATCGTGAAAATGCTTAATCCAGTTCTGATCCTTGTCCTTATCCTGATTATCGCAACAATCATTCTCCTTTTCCAACTTCCACCGGAGGAATCCGTTTATTTCTACTATGCTCTAGGGATTATTGTATTTATAATCCTCCCGTGTCTTTATATTGCTATACGCACTGATATCCACGGTTTGTAATTTCGGTGTTGTTGTTGGGTTTTATATTTTCTCTTATATTTTGGAACTATTTGCCTTTTTATTATCCTCCCGACCTCTAGTAAAGCGATTAACGGTCCATAATTCGTAAGTATGGAATTTCAAATAAACATCGTGTTCTAAATAAGAACTAATGTATTAGCACGATTTGATTTATCAAAATACCAGAATCACTAAGAATAGAACTATCAAGAATATACTTTCTTGATATGTTCAGAAGTTAAGCATAATGAAAGAGTTATGTAACATGGCACGTGATGACGTTAGGATCTGTGAATCATCACGTCCCATTAGAAACTCAGCATGGCTTACTTTAATATATTCACGTTGATCAAGTGTCATTATATTATACTAACTCATGCATCAGTTCCCAACACTACTTCAATAACATTTATATTTTAAGCTCGAAAGTTTACACAATATAGAAACTAACAGTTTCTATATGATGTAACACTGATAGCACTAATAGATTAATGATTTCAGATAAGAATAGTTATGAAAATATTTTCAGAAATATGGAGGATATTTATAATGAAAGATACGATAATATCTTTGAATATCTAAGATCAGAGGATGATGGAGATTATTGTCCGCAAGGGTTTAGAGTAAGGAGCAAGATATTCGCTAAAGACTTCAGCAGGTATTGAATCATTTGGATTCTTTGAAGTCAAACTTATTCTTTGTGATTTGTCCACGGCTTCTTTCATAGTTTCGCATAAACTGCTTTTCTGTACTAAATTTTCTATTGAATGTTTCCAATATAATGATACACAGGAATCACGAGGAGGTATATAATTTCGGACGAGAATATTTATGAAGATTTCCTCAGAAATATTGAAGATATTGGTGATGATATTTTGGAATTTCTAAGTTCGATGGTTGAATGAGAAAGATTTTTCCGCAAGCTTTTAACATGACTTCGGAGCAAGACATTCTCTAAAGATTTCAATGGATTCAGAATTACCTGGATTCTTTGAATATATGGTATGGTCCTTGCATTTGTCCTTGGTCTCATTCGTGGTTAGCTCAATCCGTTTTCAGTTCCAACTTTTCTGAGCTTTTCCAACATACTATTCTTTATCATCAACTTCCAATGATTAAGGTCGTTTACGGTTGTCTATGGTTTCTGCTGCTTCATTCAGCTTTTTCAACATTTAGAATATTGGTTTGTGACTGAGTGCTTTTCAGAATTTCAGAATGAGAGATCATAATTCTAAGAGATAAATGTCATACATATAACTGTTGATGTAGATATGCTGTGAGTTTTCAAGTACTGATTGCTGATTCCTGGTAATTGTTATGGCAGTTCTCGTTACAAGATGCGGATGAGTATATGATAGGGTTTCAATGAATAAATATAATGATTTGTCAGAGAGATTTAAGCCAAGAAGCAACGAGGTTGCTGGTACGTTTACTGCTAATGTAGTGAGATATAAACGGTTTTCCGGTATTGATGACGAAAGGCAACTTTTATATCAGGGTTATAATAAGCTAAACCGAGTGAAAAGTCGAAGTTGACTTGTTGGAGCTGTGACACAATTTACTACCTTGAAAAGGGATTGTGAAGTTATTTTTTTTGCTAATAACTGCCAAAGGATCTGACACGGCTACGTGTTAAACTTTTACTCAGTTGCCGAGAGTTTCTCAGGTGCATATCTATATGCATAAATCTTTCCTTTCATAGATGAAGTACGGTTGATTCATCCTATCGATTGAGGTGTTTTCAAGAATCATGAAAGGTTTGTACGCAGATTGTAATCGTCAAGATACAAATGAAGTTTAAGATGAAATCAAGTGGCAACTTGAAGAATTGTTTAGTTTCATATGTTATAATCAATATTTTAATTCATTTTAATTATCCAATATTATTAGCCCACAGTCGATAGTCCACAGTTGACAGTCCAATAATTCATACATAGTTTAATATATAATATTCGAATTAATTAATACGTGTCGTGACCCGTATACGTCTCAGACTCGATCACAACTCAAAGTATATATATTATTATAGAATCAATCTCAACCCTGTATAGAGAACTCGATCATTACTGCATATAGAGTGTTTATGGTGATTCCAAATAATATATATAGATGTGTCGATATGATATGTCAAAACTTGTATACGTGTCCCGATATTTAAAGTGCGTAAAATAAATAACAGAAATTAAATGACGATAAATAAAATTGAGAGAATTTAAATTGCGATAAATAAATTGCAATAAATAAAATGTAATCAGTTAGCTAGGAGCAGTTAGCTAGGAACGGTTAGCGTGGATTCTTAACAAAATTTCTCATAGTTAATTTGTTTGTTTCTAACAAATTTTATTTTGTCAAATGTTTTCTTCATTATGCCACTTGTTGGATTCTGATAGGTCAAAATCCAAATATGAAATTGAATGAAAATGGTTATTCTGTGGTGAACGGATACGTGCATCGGTGGATGTAAATAGGATAGTAAATGACTGTTGAATCAGATTTGATGGAATGTACAGTGTAACTTGTTAATGTGGAATCTAAATATTCCTCGGGTATTACCTACCCGTTAAAATATTTTCACCATTAACAGTTTATACAAAAGGATTTTTAATTACTATCTTTATGAAAACATATATACATATATATTTTCTTCAGATGTAATCATGGATTTAATGAGTTAATATGATATTAATCTCATCTGATTTTTGGTTGGAACTAGAATGAATAATCTCTAAAACTTTAGAGATTACATAATCGCCGTGAAGAACGAAGATAATTGATGTAGAACGATACGTAGAACGATGATTATACTCGAGGTACGGAATGAGATATTGAGGCGTGTGATGTTGAAACTTGGGTTGTTGGTGGTACTGGTGTTGATATTGGTAATACTGTTGGTGCCGGTGATGTTGCTGAAGCTGGTACGTTTTGCACCATATTTTCCAAAGCCACTGCTCGAGCGCAAAGCTCATTGACTTCTTCTATTATGCCGGGATGATTGTCGGTTCAGACGAGTGGATGAATGAGGTTTAGAATTTTAGATAGAATATAATCATGGCGAGATATTCGTGGAAATGAGACTAAAAATGGTGTCTCAAACAGGTTCACCGGTAAACGCTTCAGGTTCATTGTCAAGAGGTGAATTCGGTTGGTGGAAGGGATTGCCTTCTGCGCGTTTCCATTAATTAAGTCAACTACGAACCCATCAGATGAATTGATAATAGCTGATTGGTTGATTCATGCCGGAGACGCTACTTCCGGAGTTTAGATGAACATCCATATCGGAATAGCTGTTAGAATAACTATCAGAATAGCTATCGAAATCTGAGGGACTTGAACTGGTTGAGGGATTCATCTCGTATGATCAGATGAAGAATTTTCGATAAGAAATAGATTATAGGATGTAGATTAGTACCCTGCAATACATAGTTTACATATGCATATATAATACTAAAATCCCATAAGTTACGGAGGAATCTACAGAAGTTGTCAGGCAAAGTCTACAGTAACAGATATGCTACGATATGAATGAGCAGATACGCTAAGATACGAATTTTGTCTATACACTATTCATGCAATCATTGCAGTAAGATGTGTCTAGACTAAGAATGATAAGCAGGTAATTTCCTAAGGATGATAAACAGATGATTTCTGACAAAAATGATAAGCAAAACTTTTGACATGCAGACACGGTCGAAGTCCAGACTTACTAATGCATCCTAACGACTATCAGTTAGACATACTAATGCAAGACCTGGTTCACTAAGACCACCGCTCTGATACCAACTGAAACGACCCGTCCTAATCCATCCGGATGAAGTCCATATCGATTATAAATGATTCACAACAGTTGATTACATCGCGAGGTACTTGACCTTTATATGATACATTTTACAAACATTGCATTCGTTTTTGGAAAGACAATCTTTCATTACATCGAAAGTTGACGACAGGCATACCATTTCATAATATATCTAACTATAATTGACTTAATAATAATCTTGATGAACGCAACGACTCGAATGCAACGTCTTTTAAAATATGTCATGAATGACTCCAAGTAATATTTCTAAGATGAGCAAATGCACAGCGGAAGATTTCTTTCATACCTGAGAATAAACATGCTTTCAAATGTCAACTAAAAGGTTGGTGAGTTCATTAGTTTAACATAAATAATCATTTCCATCATTTTAATAGACCACAAGATTTTCATTTCTCATAAATAAACGTCCCATGCATAGAGACAAATATAACATTCATATGGATTGAACACCTGGTAACCGACATTCACAATATACATATAAGAATATCCCCATCATTCCGGGATCCTCCTTCGGACATGATATAAATTTCGAAGTACTAAAGCATCCGGTACTTTGGATGGGGCTTGTTGGGCCCGATAGATCTATCTTTAGAGTTCGCGTCAATTAGGGTGTCTGTTCCCTAATTCTTAGATTACCAGACTTAATAAAAAGGGCATATTCGATTAGATAATCCAACCATAGAATGTAGTTTCGATTACTCGTGTCTATTTCGTAAAACATTTATAAAACAACGCATGTATTCTCAGTCCCAAAAATATATATTGCGAAAGCATTTAAAATGGGATTAATGAAACTCACAATACAGTATTTTGTAGTAAAAATACATATGACGACATTGAACAATGCAGGGTTGGCCTTGGATTCACGAACCTATATCATTTGTATATTTATTAATATACATAGTTGTAAATGAATATATATATATATATATATATATATATATATATATATATATATATATATATATATATATATATATATATATATATATATATATATATATATATATATATATATATGTTTCATATATTCATTTTGTACATAAAAGTATTAAATTTTGTTATGATATATATATATATATATATATCTTTTTGTTTTGGAAAATTACTAATTGTAGTAATTTTAGATGAAAGATAATAATAATAATGATAGAAATTTAAGAAAAAAAATAATAGTTTTACTAATAATGATATAAAATGATAGTTTTAGCAAAAATAATTATTTTTAATAATAATCATAATAATGATATTTATAATAACTATAAGGCTAATAATTTTATTGCTATTGGTAATTATGATACTAGTTACATTGTAGTAATAATCCTAATGGTAAAATAATAATAATGATAATAAATAATAACAATAATATCTATATTACTTAATAACAATACTACTAGTAATAAAAATAATAAGAATAGAAATAACTACCTCAAAGGTTTTCTAAAAAGAAAATATTTGCCCCAGCCCGGGCTCGAACCCGCAACCTCATGCTACCCGGCAAACACCCATAACCATTTCTCTAACCTTGCATTTTTGATTATATCCATCACCCTTATATATTTACCCTTTTATTTCTATTTCAATTTCTTCTTCTATACTTTGAGTGACCAGGGAACCAATCAACCATATCAACTTATTGTCTTAAATCAATTGGCAGTCTATTATCAAATGGCAGGGGAATCCATTATCCTAAATCAGGTTTCTTTTCTATCTTCAGTTTAAGAAATGATAACCAAAGGTGTAACCGTGACCAACAAAAAAAAAAAAAAAAAAACAGTTTCGATCCATCTTTTTCATTTCGCCGAACTAGAAACAAAAAGATACAATATCTACAATAGTTGATCTCGATGGTTTAGGATCATTTTAAACAGAAGTAACACGCACAACAGTAGCGAAGCAAGTCGGAAACCAAGTGGGTTTCGGTTCAACATCATCATTAGACTTCATCAACATAATCATAATCAATTTAACATGATAATTAGCCTATTTATCTATATCTAGGACCCATTAAAAAAATGCATTTGCAGCCCCACTATAACCATAATTCACGGCATCAAAAGGAAATAATAGTGGCCAACTTGCACTCTTAATCGATTGATTTTTTTTTATTTTTTTTGAACTAGGTTATTCCACCGAATTGGTCACCACCAATTGTTCCTTAATCAAAAAAAAAAAATATCGTTGGTTCTTTGATCCTTTTTGTCTGCCACAAGGTTTAATAAAGTCCCACTCATATTTGTTTGTCTAGAAAATTGGTAAGCATGGTAAATTAATAGTATCTCCACTAGCTAATAATTTGGCAAGTAAGGTATATAATATAGTAGTGCTTGATGAATAAGGAAAAGAACCGAAAAGAAATAACAGGAAGGAACATAGTAGTCGGCTCACAGTTATGATTAAGTGATCGTGGAGTCTATATGGGTTTTGAGATGGTTTCTTTATCTTCGGTTGTCTGATTCAGGTGAAGTAATATTGTTGTTGATCGAAAACTATTAAGCATGCGGATTCTATGGTGATTCTACGTGATATTGCAAACAAAATAGTGAAAGTGGTGTTGTAGTCTGTGATGTTTGCGTGTGCTTATGGGGTTTGTTCAAAACAGCAGCCACGAAGTAGCAGCTAATGATGGCTGCAATCCCCTTCCAACAGCAACGATTAGCAACATAAATAATAGGAGACGATGGGAGCAGTGGTGGGTGTTGTGGTGATTAACAAAGGTGGTGGTGATTCCGGGTTGACAAGAAAACAAACGAAGAAGAGTAATGACTATGTTTTCAATTAGCATTTGTATATGTATATACATTTGATATGGTGAGAAAAGAATCAAGAAAAGGGAACACAGATAGAGATGGTGATATAGTATAACCAAAAACAGTTCCAATCACACAACAATTATCTACAGTGATGAATAGTGAAGTGATTTTGATGTTCAACTAATTTTGGTTGTATATGTAATTCGATTTCGACTGGCAAATGATTTACAGATAGAATCAAAAACTAAATAAAGTTAGATGTAGTGATATGGAACTGAATTTTTGCTTTCTTCCTGATTTTATATATAAATTAATAATATAATTCTATTAATAATAACTAATAAAAATACTGAAATATTATTAATAATAATAACATAATACTATTGTTAATAATAATTATCATAATAATAATAATATTTAGAAATAATGATGCTAATAGTTATAATAATGTTTATAATGATATTATTAATGTTAATGTTAATAATTTGTATTATTTTTATTATAATAATAATAATGATAATGATAATATATATTAATAATCTATTTAACTCACAACTAATTTATAATTCCAATCATTCCTATAATAAGATTTATATTTAAGATCTTTATTTTGATAACCTCAAAATTATTAGAATTTTATTAATTACAATCATATCAGCAATAACAATAATAGTATAAATAATAAGAGTAATAATAATATTATCATAACAACTATATTTTTATCTTGTATTTTATTTATTTAGTTTAAGCAATTAAATCGTATATTATCATTTCATCTATAATATATACATATTTTTTCTTTTTATATATCTATATATATTTATTTACAATTAATTGTTCGTGAATCGTCGGGAATAGTTATAGGGCAATGCATTCATATAAATTGTTCCAAAACTTTTTGAGACTCAACATTACAGACTTTGCTTATCGTGTTGGAAACATATAAAGATTAAGTTTAAATTTGGTCGGAAATTCCCGGGTCATCACATAATAAACCCCATCCAAAGTACCGGATGCTTTAGTACTTCGAAATTTATATCATATCCGAAGGGTGTCCCGGAATGATGGGGATATTCTTATATATGCATCTTGTTAATGTCGGTTACCAGGTGTTCACCATATGAATGATTTTTATCTCTATGTATGGGATGTATATTGAAATATGAAATCTTGTGGTTTATTATTACGATTTGATATATATAGGTTAAACCTATAACTCACCAACATTTTTGTTGACGTTTTAAGCATGTTTATTCTCAGGTGATTATTAAGAGCTTCCGCTGTCGCATACTTAAATAAGGACAAGATTTGGAGTCCATGCTTGTATGATATTGTGTAAAAACTGCATTCAAGAAACTTATTTCGTTGTAACATATTTGTATTGTAAACCATTATGTAATAGTCGTGGGTAAACAGGATATTTTAGATTATCATTATTTGATAATCTACGTAAAGCTTTTTAAACCTTTATTGATGAAATAAAGGTTATGGTTTGTTTTAAAATGAATGCAGTCTTTGAAAAACGTCTCATATAGAGGTCAAAACCTCGCAACGAAATCAATTAATATGGAACGTTTTTAATCAATAAGAACGGGACATTTCAAGATCGTCATCCGAAAGTGCTTGATTTGTAACATCCCGCATTTTTCCGTTAAATTATTTTAACGCCCGTTTTTTATTTTAAATAATATCCTTCGTATCTAGATCCGTACCCTCCGTTAGCTAATGTTCTTAATATTTTCATTATCGGATTATAACATCTTCTGTACTTTCGTATAATTCAAAATAATTCGTTCGGTTAATTCCCGCCCCCGATTCAAACTTGAGGGACTAAGGTTGTCAAATGGGCAAAGAGGTGACTAGGTCAAATAGTCAACACTCTTCCTCATCTATTCATTTTCATCTTCTTCTCTTTCAATGCTTCAACTTTTCTCTCAAACTCAAATTCATACATTCATCATCCAAATCCGATTTAGCAAGTGTTTTACAAAACAAATTACATATTTGGAATCCTCTCTTCATCCTCTACAACTTGATATCAATTTCACCTCATTTGTGTTCTTGATGTTTTTGAATTATAAAAGTGTTAATTAGTGTCTATGGCTCAAGTCTAACATGAATATGTGATTTATATGCTCGATCTTGTGATTTTAAGTAACTAGCATGAACTTGGAGTTTGGTGTGTTTGATTTAGTGATTTAGTTGTTTATATGTTATTAGATGTTAAAAGTGCATGTATTAAATGTGTTACTAGCATCATTAGCTTCGAATTGATGTGTAGGTTGATTAAGAAAACTTCATAAACATGATTATTGATTTGGTGAACTTTGGGTTAGAGTTTGATAAACTTGAAATGAACATTTGATGCCTTGAATGACATGAGATGTTGTTAACAAGTATTTAGTTGGATTGTATACTTGATTACCTTCGAAACGCCATATCATACATGTAAATTGGTTACCCGAAACATGAAATGAGATTTATGAACTTGAAGGTGATAAATGATGAACATTAAATGCGGTTTTGGTTGTTGTAAGTGGTAGATTGATTGATGAAAAGTGCTTAGTTGTTTTCCTCGTCAAAATACCTTTCTGATAATATAAGATACATGTTTTGATTGTTTGCGGGTCATAAATTGGGATTGGTTGAGTTTTGGTTCGTGCACTTAAGAGTTTCAGCAAACAGGACCTGGGTACACATTTGGACGCCGTCCAGATATTGGGACGCCGTCCAGTCCTTCAATACTGGACGCCATCCAGCATATTGGGACGCTGTCCCAATTAACTGCCAGGTGCTGTTTTGTTTGGTCATTTTACGAAAAATGTTTGCTATGCTACGCACCTCCGATTAGCATGTAACTTGTTCTAACATGCTTATATATGATTAGAAACCTCAGAAAAATAGTTCGAGACCCGACCCGAATGTGTTGACTTTTTCGTTGACTTTGACCCGACCAAGTTTGACTTTTAGTCAAACTTAACCTGTAACGACCCGTCAAAATCGCTATTGACGCGGCACGTTAATCATTGATTCCACAGTGAGGTTTTGACCTCTATATGATACGTTTTGATAAAATATTGCATTCATTAAAATAAGTGACTTTCTAAACATAGAAAGTTATAAACATATGGGCGAGTGCTTAGGTATAAGCAAAACCCCAAAATACATAAGTCTTTAATTTACAGGTTGACATCACAGTCCAATTATTTATTACACAACGCAGTTTTATTTTGAATTCAATAAACTTTGTACAAAGCATGAGAGACTCCATGCAGGCAACAAGCACATCACAGCGGAAGCATTCTAAGGACCTGAGAATAAAATATGCTAAAAAGTCAACACGAATGTTGGTGAGTTATAGGTTTAATTGCTCGAGTCATAAACATATATAAAGATAGACCACAAGATTTCATCAAAACTTTATCAATAGATTCTACGTAACAGAGCACCCTGGTAACTAAACTTAATGCTATAAGGATAATTACCCCATTTGTTTTAATACACGTAAACCAACGTGTCATAAACTCAAATAACATACGTCCGTTAAAAGGCTAGCGCTCTAGCTCGGACGGGGATGTCAAGCCCTATGAATCCATATACAATTATTCGCGCCCACCAGTCCATATCCTATGTACTGGCAGCTACTAGTTACCAAAGCTAAGGGATTTTCAGTTTAACTCAGTGTAGAATTTAGTATGTACTTGTGTCTTATTGCGTTTAAAATAAATTGCACGTATTCTCAGCCCAAAAATATTTAAAGTATTTAAAAAGGGAGACTATAAACTCACAGTTCAATATTGAGACTCAATATTGTAGGCAAATTGTGTAGACGTAATGATGGTAGACGACTGTATGGTTGGCCTTGGATTCAAGAACAATACCCCGAACAATACCCAATATTTCCTTAGCTTAAAGCGGTTTGAAACCCGAATTAAAAACACCCTCGTATATACCTTATTATTATTAAACTTAAATTTAAAATTATAATTATAATTTAAATATAAATTTTGATTACTGAAAAAGTTGTGAAGAATCCATCGAGCAAACAGGCGTATTTATAATACTTTTCCATTTACTGTAGCTCATGCGATCGCATGAGTTTTTAGTGTTTTTGCCATGCGATCGCATGGCCGCCTTTTCCGTTTTTGTTTGCTAGTTCGTCAACATCAAATAGTGGTGGATATGGATATGGGTTTCCATTCAAAATTCTTCACTGTAGCACTGTAGCAAAATACGTTTTCACTGTAGCAAATAGTGTTTTACTGTAGCAAAGTCGTTTTTACAGTAGCAATTAGTGTTTTACTTGTACATCTTATAATATATATATATATATATATATATATATATATATATATATATACATAATATTAAATCATATAGAGAATTGGTTTAAATTAGTCGAAATTTTCCGGGTCATCACATAACCTCCCCGTTAAAGAAAATTTCGTCCCGAAATTTTGAGTAGTACCTGTTTTATGAGCGATATCAGTGAACAAATGTGGATAATTTTGCTTCATTTGATCCTCACGTTCTCAAGTAAACTCGGGTCCTCGTCTAGCGTTCCAACGAACCCTAACTATCGGTATTTTGCTTTGTTTTAATTGTTTGACCTCACGGTCCATGATTTCAACAGGTTCTTCGATAAAATGGAGTTTATCATTGATTCGTATTTCGTTAAGAGGAATTACAACATCCTCTTCAGCTAAACATTTCTTTAAATTTGACACGTGAAATGTGTCATGAACACTACTAAGTTCTTGCGGTAGCTTTAATCGATAAGCAACTGCTCCAATTCTTTCGGTGATTTCAAAGGGTCCTACGTACCTAGGACTTAGCTTTCCTCGTTTACCGAATCGTACAACGCCTTTTCAGGGTGACACTTTCAACATGACTTTGTCGCCCACTTGAAATTCTAGCGGTTTTCTTTTTACATCAGCATAACTCTTTTGGCGACTCATGGTCGTTTTCAATCACTGTTATATTTGAATGATCTTGTCGGTGGTTTCATGAATAATTTCTAGTCCAGTAAGTTGTCTTTCTCCTACTTCACTCCAACAGATAGGAGATCTGCACTTTCTACCGTAAAGTGCTTCAAATGGTGCTGCGTTGATGCTCGTATGATAGCTGTTATTGTATGAAAATTCTGCCAACGGTAAGTGTCGATCCCAATTGGTTCCAAAGTCAATCACGCATGCCCGTAACATGTCTTCCAATGTTTGTATTGTTCTTTCACTTTGACCATCTGTCTGTGGGTGATAAGCGGTGCTCATATCTAATCGAGTTCCCAATGCTTTTTGTAATGACTGCCAGAAACGTGATGCGAATCGGGTGTCGCGATCAGATATGATGGAGATAGGTACACCATGCCTGGAAACTACTTCCTTCAAATATAGGCGTGCTAATCTCTCCATATTGTCTGTCTCCTTTATTGGTAGGAAGTGAGCTGATTTAGTTAGACGATCAACTATCACCCAAATAGTATCATGACTACTTGCAGTCCTTGGCAATTTCGTAATGAAATTCATGGTTATTCTTTCCCATTTTCACTGCGGAATTTCCGATTGTTGCAGTAATCCTGACGGCTTTTGGTGCTCAGCTTTGACCTTTGCACACGTCAAACATTTGTTTACATAAGTAGCAATTTCTGTCTTCATATTAGGCCACCAATAAAACTTCTTGAGATCGTGGTACATTTTCCCGTTTCCTGGGTGAATTGAGTACCTCGTTTTGTGTGCTTCATCCAGTACTAGTTGCCTTAGGTTACCATGTTTTGGTACCTCATTTTCACTGTAGCACTGTAGCAAAATACGGTTTCACTGTAGTAAATAGTGTTTACTGTAGCAAATAGTTTTTACTGTAGTAAATAGTATTTTACTGTAGCAAATAGTGTTTTACTGTAGCAAAGTCGTTTTTACAGTAGCAATTAGTGTTTTACTTGTACATCTTATAATATATATATATATATATATATATATATATATATATATATATATATATATATATATATATATATATATATATATATATATATATATATATATATATATATATATATATATATATATATATATATATATATATATTTACATAATATTAAATCATATAGAGAATTGGTTTAAATTAGTCGAAATTTTCCGGGTCATCACATAACCGAATACTTATGCAACCTTTTTAACTCATTTCTATACTTGTATCTTGCATGAAACTTGACAATTTGATTCACATGCTACATAATCGAGTCGTAACGAGCCATAGGACTAATTGAACAACTTTGACCAATCGTGTTTACCGTTATTGATACAACTTACTTGTTTAGGTCAAGACTAGCGTTTGTTCTTTGCACGTTACTTGTTGAAGTATCTTTTTACTCTTGCACTCAAGGTGAGATCATAGTCCCACTTTTACACTTTTGAACTTACATTTGGGATGAGAAAACATAAACGTTTATTTTTACTAAGTGAACACAAGTACAGGAAAACAAACATTCTACATACGAGTTTAGAACAAAATCCTCAATTCGATTATCATTAGTTACACTTGCCGGGTGTAAGCGGAAACTTATGTTGTATGGATCCATATGGGTTTGACAAACCCTCATTCAGACGGTTCGCTACCGTCCACAAATGAAATATATTTTCGAGAAACAGTGTATGTTCTAACACTATTGTGATGGGGTTCTATGGAAGGAATGTTAAGCCTTGATAATTGGGTGCTCGTGAATATTAACTTTTAGAATGTATTACTATTATATCAATGTTGCAAATCTTGTAGTTCAACTTACCTTTTTACTCACTTACTTACTTAAACCTATGATTTCACCAACGTTTTCGTTGACAGATTTCTATGTTTTTCTCAGGTCTTTGAACGATATGTGATACATGCTTCTGCTCATTATTTTGATACTTGCATTGGATGTCGAGTATATGTGCATTAGTGCATACATGGAGCGTCTTTTGACTTTATTTAAAACTGTGTCGCATAGGTTTCATTTGTACTTATAACTTTGTAACGTAACTTTTGGTTGAACAATTATTGTAAACTTGGAAACAATCTTTACTTTTGAAATGAAGGCGACATATTTTGATCAAACGTTATTTTAAAGACTTATGACCACGTAACGGGACCTAAGTAGTCGGCGCCGTCAATGACGATTTTGTCGGGTTACTACAGATGGTATCAGAGCGTTGGTTGTAGGGATTTAGAGTTCATTGGTGTCAACCCCGAGTCATAGGGTACATTAGTGAATCTAGACTACAATCGGCATATAGACTTGAAGTAAGAATTACTTGACTACTTGTGCATTTATACTCGAACTCTTGTATTCACATCTAACTCTTATTCTACCTTAATCTCACGTGGTTGATTTGATTGACACGCCACCTTGACTATATGAAATGATGTCGAATGCACATATGAATCAGGGTAATATAATTTCGGGGATTATATTACGGTGACTCATATGAACGTTCCGACATTTTGACATAAAGAATTTAAGGCGAGTCAAGGAAAATTTTTCTCTTTATCTTGATTCCATATCACGATTAGTATTATTGATAATACTAATCAACGGTATTCTTGTGTCATGAAGGAACAATGGCTCACCAAGGTCAACACAATACTCCTTCCGAAACTCTAGAACAAGCTCTTCAACGAATGATAGCCACCGCTGTGGGTGAGGCCGTGGCCGATCACTTCTCCAACTACAACAACAATCAGGGAGCCGGTAATTCAAACGAGGGGTGCTCCTACAAAAACTTCAGGAAGTACAACCCTCCCACTTTCGATGGAACCGGGGGACCGGTTGCTCTCACCCGATGGTTCGAACAAACAGAAGCCGTTTTTAGCATAAGCGGTTGTCGGAACCAAGATAAGGTCAAGTTTTCTACCCTCACTCTCACCGGTATTTCTCTCTCATGGTGGAACACGTATGTACAATCGGTGGGTATCGATGAAGCCCTTACACTCTCTTGGGCCGAATTAGGAGAAAGAATGATCACCGAATACTTCCCGCGCGACGAGACTCGAAGGCTCGAACAGGGGCCGAGAGATTTAAAAATGGCCCGAAATGACCTCGAAGCTTATAATCAATGGTTTGCCGAACTAGCCTCAATTTGTCCAAACCTCATGGCCCCCGGGCCCCAAGGAGTTAAATTTTACATGGATGGCCTCCCTAAGAGCATTCCACACGGAGTAATGCCATCAAGACCCGCCGACCTACAAGAGGCTGTGATGATAGCCCGCCGATTTATAAAAACGGTGGACGAAATTGAAGCGCCGGCACAAAAGACCGAGGACCAACCGGATAACAACAAAAGAAAATGGGAAGCCTCTCCATCAAGCAACCACAACCACCACGACTCCACCAAGAAGCCTTTCACCCCCGGCGGTAGGAAAAGTTATGCCGGAACTCGACCATTTTACAACAAGTGTCAAAGAAGTGGCCATGTGGCCCATGGTTGTAAAGGTGCTGCCCCTGTCGCTAAAAAGGTGCCCAGTGCACGCAGAAGGGGTGCTTGTTTCGAATGTGGCCAACTGGGTCATTTTAAGAATGCATGTCCAAAGAAGAAAGCAAACACTAATGTACGCGAATGAGCTTTCAACCTTAACACCTAGGATGCCCGAGATGACAATGAACTAGTCACGGGTACGTTTCTTCTCAACAACTCTTATGTTTCATATTTATTCGATTCGGGTGCCGATAAAATGTTTTGTATCCAAGGCGTTGGAGCCTACCCTTTGCACTCCACCACTCCCCCTAGATATTACTTAGACCATTCAAGTGACCAACGAAAAACTATTGAGTACCGACAAATTTTATCGG
Organism: Rutidosis leptorrhynchoides; assembly: GCF_046630445.1. Taxonomy (NCBI): domain Eukaryota; kingdom Viridiplantae; phylum Streptophyta; class Magnoliopsida; order Asterales; family Asteraceae; genus Rutidosis; species Rutidosis leptorrhynchoides. The sequence continues at coordinate 24,223,482 of NC_092334.1, read as the reverse complement.
AGGGTGTACGTTAAACTTATTGGGTGGATAATTTAAATTTTGACTTGATACCTATAGAACTATGGAGCTCAAAACCTATTCGTTAAGAAGAAATGTTTCCCTACAATTTTGTATAGATTATTGTGAACTAAGTAATTTCAGGTCGAGAACCGATATCCTCTTCCCCATACCGATGACCTCTTGGTCAATTGCAAGGATCATGTGTGTATTCCAAGTCGACCTCCATTCCGGTTATCATCAAATGAGGGTTAAGGGAGAAGATGTCTCCAAAACCGCTTTCCGAACTCGTTGCGATAGTTATAAATTTCTTTTAGTAACCGTTCAGTTTATCCAAGGCTCCGACCGTATTCATAGACCTCCTGAGCCGCGTATGCAAACGTATCTAGACAAATCTGTTATCGTGTTTATAGATGATGTCTAAATCTATTCAACAATAAGGAAGAAAAGCGAACAACATCTCCTTCATACACTCGAACTCTTGAGAAAATAGCAACTCTACGCCAAATTCTCCAAGTGTGAATTTGGCTAAACGAAGTCAATTTCCTAAACCACGTTGTTAGTGGTCCAGGTATTGAAGTAAACCTTGCAAAAATCGAAGCCCCACATAATCGGGAAACCCTCACGACTCTGACTTGTATTCGTAAAATCTTAGAACTCGCCAGTCATTACCACAGATTCATTTCTGACTTTTCTCGTGTTGCTCATCCTTTAACCCCGTTAACTCACCGAGGAAAGAATTAAACCTCTCCGTGTCCGAACTTTGAACGTGATTTTCACACCAACCTTACTAGCTAAATTCATGTAGCACAATATGGAAATCTTTCTACGTTGACGCCTGAAAGGCATACCCTCTTGATTCGAAATCAAGGAAACTGAAATTCGTAATTATGCCTGAAAAATTGGAACACTTATGTATGGACCCCATCAATCTCCTCGTCATCACGTACCACGTTACATAACTCTACTTTTTCACTATTACCGTTTAATATTACTGGGACCCAAGATAACACACAATCCAAGGATACCTCTTTCTTCCTTGACTTATCGTCCTTATGCTTCTGATAATTGGCAACCTACCACTCAACCCCGAACTATACGACTATGTGTGCTGTCTCGTCTCCCACTAAGTCTCAACATTTGGCCACTAGATGCGCGATATGGCTACCTCAAGGTATAAAACTCATTCTATTCTAAGTTCTCAATTCACTCCTATCTTTTCGCTCGTACTTCCGTATAAGGAAATCTTTTATATAATTTCTCAATGGAGAGAGAGACTCTTCACGTATTACTAGTGCTCGCCACGAGGGTGAATATCCCTGACGAACGTTTTCGGTAGCCGATAAGAAACTTGTACCAACAAATGCTTTCGAGCCCTAAATAACTTGTTCAAACATATCTTAAAGGATTCTATTCCAACCCGGTGTACATTTATCAATTATCCTGGATCGAAATACTCGTTACACATCTAGTTTACAAAAAGCCTTAGGAACACGTTTAAACATGAATACCGCGTATCATCCACAAATCGATGAACCAAGCAAACGAACGATTTACATCTTGGAAAGACATGTTACAAACTTGTATTGTCGCCTTTAGTTGAACCCTCTTACAACAGTAGTTACCACTCGCGTGTTAATGCACACTTTTTGAAACTTTTTATAACCGCAAATGTCGTTCTCCTATTCGATGGACCGAAGTAGGTGACAAACAATTCACAGGATCCGAACTTATTCAAGAAATAACCGTTGAGATAGTTCAAGTCCGAGAAGGACCCAAGACGGCCCGTAGTCGCCAAAAGGACTATGCCGATGTTAGGCGTAAACCTTCTGAATTCCAAGTTAGTAACCGGATAATATTGAAAAACCGCACCTTGAAAAGGTGTAATCCGTGTCGGGAAATTGAGAAAAGTTATATCCGCATTATTGATCCTTTTGAAATCTTGGGGCGTATTGGAACCGCTTCCTATCGTATAGAACTTCCGACTCAATTAAGTTTCCGTTTACCCTACGTTCCGTGTAACAAACTTAGAGACGTGTCCTGCGGAACAGGAACGTGCTACTCTTCTATATACACTTACTATCGATGATAAACTCCTCTTAGTAGAAAGACCGGTTGAAATTGTGGATCGTAAAACCAAGCCTTAATACAATGTAAACCCCGACTATCCAGAATCGTGGAAATACCCAAGGACGTATCTTCACTTATTCGTAGATTGGACAACACAAGGTCTCGAGTAAGAGACATCGACTATTACTTCCAACTAAATTTCGGGACGAAATTTCTTTTAAGGTGTGGGTAATGTAACATCCCGCATTTTTCCGTTAAATTATTTTAACGCCCGTCTTTTTATTTTACATAATATCCTTCGTATCTAGATCCGTACCCTCCGTTAGCTAACGTTCTTAATATTTTCATTATCGGATTATAACATCTTCCGTACTTTCGTATAATTCAAAATAATTCGTTCGGTTAATTCCCGCCCCCGATTCAAACTTGAGGGACTAAGGTTGTCAAATGGGCAAAGAGGTGACTAGGTCAAAGAGTCAACACTCTTCCTCATCCATTCATTTTCATCTCCTTCTCTTTCAATACTTCAACTTTTCTCTCAAACTCAAATTCATACATTCATCATCCAAATCCGATTTAGCAAGTGTTTTACAAAACAAATTATATATTTGGAATCCTCTCTTCATCCTCTACAACTTGATATCAATTTCACCTCATTTGGGTAACTTTCTAAAATCACTAGATTTTGTGTTCTTGATGTTTTTGAATTATAAAAGTGTTAATTAGTGTCTATGGCTCAAGTCTAACATGAATATGTGATTTATATGCTCGATCTTGTGATTTTAAGTAACTAGCATGAACTTGGAGTTTGGTGTGTTTGATTTAGTGATTTGGTTGTTTATATGTTGTTAGATGTTAAAAGTGCATGTATTAAATGTGTTACTAGCAACATTAGCTTCGAATTGATGTGTAGGTTGATTAAGAAAACTTCATAAACATGATTATTGATTTGGTGAACTTTGGGTTAGGGTTTGATGAACTTGAAATGAACTTTTGATGCCTTGAATGACATGAGATGTTGTTAACAAGTATTTAGTTGGATTGTATACTTGATTACCTTCGAAACGACATATCATACATGTAAATTGGTTACCCGAAACATGTAATGAGATTTATGAACTTGAATGTGATAAATGATGAACATTAAATGCGGTTTTGGTTGTTGTAAGTGGTAGATTGATTGATTAAAAGTGCTTAGTTGTTTTCCTCGTCAAAATACCTTTCTGATGATATAAGATACATGTTTTGATTGTTTGCGGGTCATAAATTGGGATTGGTTGAGTTTTGGTTCGTGCACTTAAGAGTTTCAGCAAACAGGACCTGGGTACACATTTGGACGTCGTCCTGATATTGAGACGCCATCCAGTCCTTCAATACTGGACGCCGTCCAGCATATTGGGACGTCGTCCCAATTAACTGCCAGGTGCTGTTTTGTTTGGTCATTTTACGAAAAATGTTTGCTATGCTACGCACCTCCGATTCGCATGTAACTTGTTCTAACATGCTTATATATGATTAGAAACCTCGGAAAAATAGTTCGAGACCCGACCCGAACGTGTTGACTTTTTCGTTGACTTTGACCCGACCAAGTTTGACTTTTAGTCAAACTTAACCGAATACTTATGCAACCTTTCTAACTTGTTTCTATACTTGTATCTTGCATGAAACTTGACAATTTGATTCACATGCTACATAATCGAGTCGTAACGAGCCATAGGACTAATTGAACAACTTTGACCAATCGTGTTTACCGTTATTGATACAACTTACTTGTTTAGGTCAAGACTAGCGTTTGTTCTTTGCACGTTACTTGTTGAAGTATCTTTTTACTCTTGCACTCAAGGTGAGATCATAGTCCCACTTTTACTCTTTTGAACTTACATTTAGGATGAGAAAACATAAACGTTTCTTTTTATTAAGTGAACACAAGTACAGAAAAACAAACATTCTACATACGAGTTTAGAACAAAATCCTCAATTCGATTATCATTAGTTACACTTGCCGCGTGTAAGCGAGAACTTATGTTGTATGGATCCATATGGGTTTGACAAACCCTCATTCAGACGGTTCGCTACCGTCCACGAATGAAATATATTTTCGAGAAACAGTGTATGTTCTAACACTATTGTGATGGGGTTCTATGGAAGGAATGTTAAGCCTTGATAATTGGGTACTCGTGAATATTAACTTTTAGAATGTATTACTATTATATCAATGTTGCAAATCTTGTGGTTCAACTTACCTTTTTACTCACTTACTTACTTAAACCTATGATTTCACCAACGTTTTCGTTGACAGATTTCTATGTTTTTCTCAGGTCTTTGAACGATATGTGATACATGCTTCCGCTCATTATTTTGATACTTGCATTGGATGTCGAGTATATGTGCATACATGGAGCGTCTTTTCACTTTATTTAAAACTGTGTCGCATAGGTTTCATTTGTAATTATAACTTTGTAACGTAACTTATGGTTGAACAATTCTTGTAAACTTGGAAACAATCTTTACTTTTGAAATGAAGGCGACATAATTTGGTCAAACGTTATTTTAAAGACTTATGACCACGTAACGGGACCTAAGTAGTCGGCGCCGTCAATGACGATTTTGTCGGGTCGCTACATGATTCAAATATTCAAAGTTTGAGTCCATATTAAGGTGTTCATAACTGTTCTTCATAGATTTCTGCAAATTCGTGCTGTTTTGAATCTGAATTCTTTCATAAAAGTTGTTAGTCGCTGCTTTAGAAGTGATTTACAACAGATTTCAAGTGTTCATTTCATCAATTGAAGCTTCTGCAATTTGTTATGATCATACGGTTTTGTACAACAGTCTCGATGATGAAGATTAAGCTGATTACATTAATCTAAGAGCTGAGATTTATCCCTTAGATCTCAACTTGAATTAAGGATTCAAATGAATATTCCTCAATAAAAGTAAACAACCCCTAAATGAGATAATGAGTATTATAACATTATGATATTTATTACTCAGTTTTCAAATTAAATGTCACTAAAAGGTTGATATCCCAACTTGTAGACAAAATTCATTACACTTTTTTTTCTCATCGATTGTCAAGGATGACAATAGATGTTCGATCCATCGAAAATCCTTTTGACCCGATCTATTAAAATGTATATGGATTATCTAATGGATTATAAGCGGATATGAATACGGATGATGTGAAAAATTAGTGGGCGGAATATGGATGACAGTTTATCATCCACATATATATCCATTTATACCCGATACACAGACACGCGCGCGCGCGCGCGCGCGCGCACACACACACACACACATATATATATATATATATATATATATATATATATATATATATATATATATATATATATATATATATATATGCATATAAAATACATACCCTTGTACATTATAAACTATCACAGAGTAAAATATTATCGAAAATATAAACCGTGAGGATACAACTATATGAATAGTAGTATGAAATGTATATATTTTACAATCAAAAGTACCTTAAAGATTTACGACTAATTATTATAATAACTATTAATATATTATCAGATATATAGATTCTGGAGTATAACTATGTAAATATTATTAAATTCATATATGTTATCTCAAAGGATGTGATAGTCAATTCAACAAATTCAACAAGATACTTAAACACGAACAGGAGTAAACTATACCAGGTTGACATCATGATTTCAGCAATATTTTCTATTATTTCATTTTTTACATCTTAAAAAAATAACAAACAAACAAAAAAAAAAAAAAAAAAAACCTTACCTCCTCTCGTAACGCACGGGTTTTCTTTACTAGTGAGTGACAAGTTTGAGTTGTCAATGGAGATGGTAAGTACCTGGTAAGGGAATGGTATGGTTATGAATTATGATATTGAAAATTAGAACAAATGTAAGCCCAAACCCTCCTATGGGTCCAGACTTTGGAGAGTTGGGTTTAATTTCCATTTTACAAATCAACAAGCAAAACCAAAATGGGAATGAAACCCATAGATACATTCTCATTCACACAAATCAAACACATCGTGGACAAATAAATTTTGGTGGTGTATGATCAGCTCATCTTTACATAACACATTGCAAAAACTACACATGAACATGGTGTTTAAATGATCCTTTTAGGTAACAAGGGTTATAAAAAGCATCACAAAGTACATGTAATCCGATCTTAATACACACTTTGTTAGTATGTTTTGACATTGATCACTGAAGTGACACATTGTCTCTGAATAACCATCGACGCTGAAGGTTATCGACAAAATTCATTGCTTAGTTAATTTACCAGAATCTACAATATATGCATTAATGTGAGATGTTGTATAGAACCTCCGATTTATGTGTATTTCTTGGATCGTCGGTACGCTGTCATTGATTTACACCCTTACCTCTCATCTTCCACCTTTTTGTAGAAAGACGCGGCCTCAACTACATGACACACAAATTGAGTATAATTTAATGGTTTCCGTGAAAATTTAATATAAACCTGACAAAACCATTTACATAAAAGTGTTCAATGGAAACATGAAAAGCGGTAAAAAAATTTAGATAAATAATTTCCAACAAATGCGAACAGAAAATGAAGTTAATAATAAATGTGGCAATATTTGATTTAACTACATTCGAATTGGTTGATTTCTAACTTTTTTGAAGGGCGATACAGGTTTTAAGATAGGTAATAACTACAAGAGTCGAGCGGGTACAAAAAACCTCACAGAGTGCATTTTAATGCATATAACTTCCTGGATCGTTTGATTTTTATTTTTGATATTAATAAATACAAATCAGAATAGATTACTATCTTGGTAATACAGTTCTTATAACCATATTTATATCGTTATTTGTTGACAATATTATAGTGACTAAAAGAGTATGCACTACGCAGTTCCACCATATTGGCCACATTAGTTTTCAGACAAAATTACCTTCTTTGACTCAACTCACATACCCCCTTTCATATTGTTACCCAACCCAATCAACTAGCCATTTTAACCCCCCCACCCCACCAAAAACCAAAACAAAAATAAAATTTAAATGATATATCTGTTACCATTTCTATATACTTCAACTGCTTTAAAACTTGATCTGTATCGACCTCCTGAAAAGCGTATAAAAAAACGAGTAACTAAAGAGTTCAGATGCGGAATAGAGCATTGATTCGACTTATTAAATATTATATATCTAACAATAATCAGGTATTGGATAATAGATTTGGCAAAAGTGTGGATTGGCAAGGACACCTAACCAACCGTGCCCAGTAAGAGTTTGAGTTTGATGCTTGTAAAATACCTCCACTGATACCCCATATATGACGGGAATGAGGATTGAACCTGTGCTAATATTTGGCAAGGCTTTCCAATTTTCCATATATGGGACCCATCTTCGCAACTAGTACTGAGCCACGGGCTCGTTGGTATATTGGGTAATAGATGTTAAACCTAATTTCGCCCATTTTTTTTTAAGAAACACTTCGCAACCACGAGGTGGCCCAAAAATTCTGTTTTTTCATCTTAAACATTTTCCGCACATTCGTTTTAAACATTTCCCATACTTACCATATTATCTTTTTTCCTAATAGTTATTATTTACTTCACATCACAATTAGATCTAAACTAACTTTACAAATTCATTCTCTTTTTCCATTCACTAATTTGGTTCATAAGGCACACTTTAGGGTTCATATTTCCTCATCTTATCTATTATAGGTTTTATAACTTTTAGGTATACTTGGAATTTCTTTAATACTTCTTAATTTACTATGAATTCATTAACCTTGCTATATTACATTTTGTTATTCCTATTTTAAGCATATACCTATATAGATATCCTTCGACTTTACATGATTAGATAAACTGGTGTTACTTAAATTTAAATTTTCTTTCGTTCTAATCCATAATGGGAGGTGATCCTCACACACCACTTTTTGATCCATCTACACCTAATTACCTATTATACCCTTAATTATATTATACTTAGAATAATAATAAAAGTTTAACTCCCTAGATTAATCCAGGGGTATAATTGTGAGTTTATGAGACAAAATTGTACATGGATCAAAAAGTGGTGTGTGAGAATCACCTCCCGAATACCTTGTCCTACTTGAGCTCGTTAAAAGTCATTCTAAATTAACTTTTTCTATCTCTATCACTCCTTTAGGTTGTTCTTACCACTTAATTACGAGTTCATGCCACTATAACAGCTATTTTCATTTGCTTTATTCTTATCCAATCCTTTCTTCTCAACTCAACTACTTTGTTTAGCATAATTAACAATTTATAATATAATATATTTTCTCATTTCATCACCTTTATCCCTACTTGATTGCATAAGTACCCTCTAACATCCTTTATAATGAGTAACTATCTTTGGTCCCGAACCTTACTTAGTGGTCTCGAACCTTCCACATGCCTTAGTACAAATATGATCAAGTTGACCAAGCATGACGATATTATACTAGTTCATATTTTCAGTTATACATCACCGGCTATTGTAGGGTTCAATCAAAACTACTTTTAGTACCACATATGATCATTCAAATCATATAGACAAGGGACATATAAATTAACAACGTTACTATTCTACATGTTTTATGTCAATGCATATCTACTTACTTATTTAGCACCTCTCATACGTCACCTAACACTATTCCACTCTTAACAAATTTCACAAATAGAACTAGCAACTTCATTAATTCATTCATCACCCTTGTTTATTGTGGGTTACGCTATCATCATACTTACCATAAGTTTCGACTGCCGGCCATACAATATTTAAATGTCGAATTTTATTTACTCCACTAGCGCCAATGGTGCGTAGCTCAGTTGGTAATGGGTGGGGGCAGTTTGCTTCAAATAAGCAGAGGTCAAGGGTGCGAACCCTACCACCCCCATAGCCACAACCGCCGAGTGAGTCACGTATGCCCCCAATATTGTGGAATTGGCATCCGATTGTGGACTGGTCGAAGTTGCCGGTTATCAACCTTTTGCCACAAAATTTACTCCACTAGCAACGTACACATTATACTTTGAAGTAATATATGATTTACTAAACATTACACACAACTATCTTAACTATCACCATTCACATCAAATGATAAGTTTACAATTTATTATGCATACAAATAAGATAAGACATTTTTATCTCATCTCCACTTTTCCATTTTATCGTGCTTCCATAATCTATACCTACAGTTTCAACTACATTTTTCATCCATACACACTTGACACGAGAAAAGGAATCATTCTCTCCGATCAAGTAAACTTTCCCATACAATTTCCTTTCACTTGGTTTTCCAAAAAATGAGTTATCCTGAATCAAATGACATTATTTCCCTTATCATCTCATGTCAAGTACCATATACACACTCAGTTTACATTTCGCTTCTCACGGTTGGTCACTTTCAACATTTGTCATCTTTAAACAATCAATGAAAGGAATTCATCGTAGTTTTAGGTCAACAACTATTCTACCACAATACTATTAACAATAGTCAAGCAATTCATGCATGTTTAGCTGCAACATTTGCACATATCATATATTAAGCAATTACTTCGAGAGATCATACCAATTCAAAATTAGCAACTAAAACTTTACCAACTTGAAATGTCCATTTTTCTTAAGAAACACTTCGCAATTGCGCGGTAGCTCCAAAATTCCGTTTTCCTTTTTAAACATTTATCGCGCATTCTAGTTTAGCCGTATAATACAGATAAACTATTCTCTCTGGAAATTGGGGTGATACAACAAGTTCCATTTTGACTCGTGGTACAAAGTACAAACATCCAAACCCCATTTGGCCCTGTTACATGGCCCGCCTAAACCTTGCTAGATACAACATATATTGCCATAGTCTTTTCCAGATTGACTCGAAAACCTCTTTTGCAGACCATGAAACAGGATGATTTCTATGATTAACCCTTTAAACAATTTGTAATCTGCTCCCAACCCTGATCATCCTGTTCATCAATAACCTGGGCTCCGAATGATAAAGCTCCATCTTTTCCTCCATTCTGATCTCTTATTTAGCTTAATAAATATTCCTGTCTTATGAACTGACCTTATCTTCCAACTTTCTTAATTTCTAATTATGGAAGTTCATTAAACTTCAATTTTCTCCTCAAATCTTTTTTTAATGTTCACAAAAAAATTCTAGGCTTTAGATGATTTCTATATTTACACAACAACAACAATACCCAATCCCACAAAAGTGGGGTATGGGAGAGGTGGGTGTAGACAATCATTCCTCGTACCCTAGATTAGAAGAAAGTCACTACTCCACCCGCGGGTATAGAACCCGCGCCTAGATAAGGTCGTCCCTCCCTCTACTCTAGAGCAAAAGAGATTGCTTCCAAACGGACCTCCAGCCAGAAGTGCTCATAAAAACGAAAAGATAGGGCAAAAGATACGTACATGTAAGAGTTATGTGCTCCTAGCAAGAAGCAACCATACACAGTAACCAAAAAAGAGAACACATAAAGCAGTAATGCACAACAGTAGGGCAAATAGCATGGATCATACAGAGCACAAAACCATTTAAATCAAGTAAACATACAGACAAACAAAATAAATACATACATATATATATATATATATACATATATATATATATATATATATATATATATATACACGCACCACACATGAGCATGGATAAAAAAAACTCATGCTTAAACATATATACATATAGATATATTCGTAAATATATATACCTAGGTACAGAAACAAGACAGACAAACATACAAACACCAATACATGTTACATAGATACATAGGAACATATATAGGTACCAACATATGCAGCGGTACATATATATAGTCTAAATACATATAAATAGATACAGGTGCATATATACTATGTGGAAGGTTATATATAGTGTAGCTATAGAATAAATAGTTATAGTTATATATGTAGTTGTATAATAAATGTATTATACACATTGAAAAAAAAAAAAAAAAAACGATTTCTATATTTACATTGTGATATAAAATTTAAAAATCAATCCAAATGATAACTGCTAACTTTTTTGAAGATTTCGCTTTACCTCAAGTACAGAGCAACCTATTTTTATAACACAAGCTATCTTTTTCTACCTGGGACCTACGCAAATGCATCTAAAACAAAACACACCTCATAAACATTAATATTAGTGTGTATGAGTATCTATCATATATTACTAATTACTATGAATAAAACAAGTTGTTCAAACTCTTATAATCCACACCATTATAACCAAACTCTCTCTCTCTCTCTCTCTCTCTCTCTCTCTCTCTCTCTCACACACACACATAGAGACAAACATTATACCCTACTCAAAACACATACTACACTGCTTCTCAATTTCATCCTCTCTATTACACCGTCACCACCATTGCATTACACGGATAAAGGCTAGTGCATACAAGTGTATATACACTTGTGGTATTAAGATTAAAAATGTATCAACAGAAAGTCACATAGATAGAGGAACAAGTTAGCTAATCAGCTTCTAACAATAATACACTGTCTAGTGGAAAAAATTGGAACTAAATAAAGATAAAATGAATAATTCCTCCGGTCTAAAATCCTAGTAAATACATATACAGTTGGCAGCAAAGAAAAGAAACGGCATTAAAGACATACCTGCGGGACGGCACAATCAGCATGGGTTGGATCCCAGAGAACAGAGCAGAAACACTCCCATTTATCAGTTTGAACTTCAAACAGAGGAGCCCTGAACATATATTCGCATATTTAAAAAAACTATGAACAACAAATATTTTGGACAATATAGACTTTTTTAAAGACCGGAACTTTGAGCTAAAATGATTGCCGTATAACATAAAAGTGAAGAAGTGAGGGGGGACTTATATGTATGCTAGACATATAATGACATAGTAAAATAAATACGAAGCCAACGTACATACAGTGATAGGCCATTGGAGAAGAACGAAAGATCCACATAGAGAAAAAAAACGAGTAGCCAACCATGCTTATTTAGTAGTTAATAGGATACGTAGATACTTTATAGAGATGGCAAAATGGTTGGGTCGTTAAAGTTGGGTAACAGGTCAAAGTGGGTAATTTAGTACAGGTTGGGTTGAATTGCCACGAAACACTTGTTATCCGAAAACATTTAGAATTTTTATGCAACTCTTTAATGTTAATATGTCAACTAGAGTACATTATATAATAATCAACTAAACATTATATTAAACAATTTAGGAAGTACTATTCGGCGACTTTCGACATGTTTGAACCGTTCCATTTTAGGTTACCTATTTAAAACTAATATAGATAAATTAGAAATCATCAAAATTCAAGATGGGGAAAACGTCAGGAGGGAAGTAGAAAAAGAAGGTGCAAACTTTTCCTTGGGTTTCGAGGAATAGGCAAATAGGGTTAGATGATGAACATGAAGGAAGATCCATCGATCAATCTACTGGATCTAATCAATCGCCTAGAGTGGATATGGCTGCACATGAAGACGGTAATTCTTCGTGTCATATGGATGATCAGATGAGCATACACGCGTCATTAGAATCTTCAGACAAGGAGGATGAAGGCGTGACTGGTAAATTGGCTGCTGTTGGGACTAAAGTAACAAGTGATTGATCTATGCAGGATCCACCCAAGCAGAGATCATACTTAATTACTACTGGTGGCTCAAATGATAATCATGATTCATAGGGGATGGTTCTGAAAACCTATAGTACTAGAAAGAGGAAGGGTAAAGTGAACCAGCTGATTGATGTTGGGGATGGTCCTTTTAAAGAAAAGAAGAGTGCTCAATTTGTTCCTTATGCTGGTGATTCTTCTATTCCTATTAATGAAAAAATACTCCCTGAAGTAATTAAAAAACGCAAGGGTAACAGGAAGAAAGGTGGGTATGGTAAGAATTCTGCTGTAACTGATCATTCTATTGATGATATTGTAGTTAATAATGATGATATTATTGCTAAATCTATTGGTGAAACAATTTCTGTTGCTAAGCCGACTGTTTCTGCTAGTCCTGTTGTATTCTTTAAGAGTTCAAAAGATGGTAGTTATAATGAGGTTGATGTAAACCTAGTGGCTGCTGCTGAGAATGCTGTTAAGTTATTTAAGAATGATGGTTTTAGAGAGTCAATTGTTGTTCCTGATGATTTCTCCCAATTTACATTGGGTAGCAATGTAACATTAATGAATATGCAGGATAATAATAGTGGTGATAATGAAAATGTTGTTTCTGGGATTAAATCTGTAACAATGGAGGGAGTTGAGACTAGTGATGGGCAAGGCAATACAGATACTAAAACCCCAAGTGCATGGGTAAATCCAAACGTCACTTTTGCTGACTTCTTAAAACAAAACAAAGATGAAGAGGAATTAAAAATGGAGTTCATTCCACCTGTTTTAATGTCTAATGGTCAAAAGAGAGTAGTTTTCTCCGCTGAGGAGGTTAAGAAGGGCGGTAGTGCATTTTCTCTTCAATTATATGGGTATTTTATTGGAACTTCTATGGATTATAGGGTTGTTAATGCCCATCTAAGGAGAATGTGGTGGAGGTATGACCTTAAAGAAATCGTCAAAACAGCTGCAGGATTTTATTTATGCAAATTTAAAAGTGAAAAGGGTATGAAGGAGGTGCTTGAGAGTGGTCCATAGTTAGTTAATAATGTTCCTTTTTTTGTGAATCAGTGGGAACCTGGGGTTTGGCTTGAAACAATTGAACTTGAAAAAGTTCCAATTTGGATTTGTATTCACAATATTCCCATTGAACTATGGAGTGGCAGAAGTATAGGTAAACTTGTTAGTGGTATTGGTAGGCCTATGTTGATGGACAAAGTTACTTCAGAGAGATGTTTGAGTAAAAGTGGAAGACTAGGGTTTGCTAGAGTTTTGACTGAAGTCAATGCAACTGATGACCTTCCTAGCTTTGTCAAATTTTCCTATCTTGTGATTGGTTCTTTTCCAGCCAAAGTGGGTAAACTTGAGGTGACCTATCAATGGAAACCGCCTTCATGCACTAATTGTAAAGTGTTTGGCCACTCTTTTAATACTTGTAAAATTAGGCCTAAAACAGAAGATGAAGTATCTGCACAAGTGTTAAAATACGCTTTGAAAATCAACAATGATGGTCAAACAATTGATTTAAATAACCAGTATGTTGAGGACGGCTTTAAAGTTGTTGGTAAGAAAGGAAGGGTATTTCAGAAGTTGAATTTTGATAATAATAAAAGTCAAAGGCAGTCAACCGAAGCAAAAGGTATCAAGCAAAATGCAGTTAAGAATAATTATGGTATTAAAGACAATATTGATGTGGAGGAAACAGATTGGAATGTGGAGTCCCAGAAAAGTCAAAATCATAATGTTTTGAGGAAAGGAGATAAAGGGAAGGGCATTGATGGTGAAGGTAATAATAAGAAATATTCCAAAGACAGAATTGAAACAAACAATCCTTTTTATGTATTAGTAGATGATGAGGGTAATACTGATGGTAATACTGATGAGATTATAATTGAAGAATCTATAAATGATAAATTTGATGACTGGTGGAACTTACGGAATTCAGAAAAAAAGAAACTAAAAAGTTATTTGGATAAACATAATCCTCCAGGAAAAGAAGCAATCGATCAATGGCAACCACACGAGTTCAAGTATTTTAGGACTCAATGGATTGCTGCTGGTTTTGGTGACTTTGATAAAGATGGCATGGTTATTGGTGATTGATGTTAAGTTTGATAATACTGCTCCGAAATTAGGGTATTCTACATCTTGTTAGTTTCTTACTTTATGTATAGTATAGGTCCTCCAGTTTCGCTCAAATTAGTGTTACTCGTATTGTAATCCTCTTTGTATCATTTCCTTATCAATAAAATTAGCTTGCTTTTCAAAAAAAAAAAAAACTAATATAGATAAAACAATGCCGCAAATAATCAATGTGAATAGATGAAAATAGCCATTTCTATGCAATACCAATATGAAAACGCTAAAATAATTGACACAAGAAATAACCTGCGCCATTTTCCACAAATATTTCCATCACCATCGATTACTTCTTGACATTGAAGCCAGTTTCCAATAGAGCTGAGTTTCGAAAGTTTGTTATAATCCCAGTCCTGCAATGACTTAACAAAAATGTCGCACAAAAAATTTACACCGCTGTCAACCAAAACAATAAAGTATTTAGTTCTTTACATTCAAATAGTCTTACTTGAGAGCTAGAGCTAGCACACTCCGAAGAACTTATTTCCATAAGTTGAATGTAATCATTTAGTTCACTGCATCAAGATTCAAAAGCCATTATAAAACAGAAATGGCACAGTAACAATTATGACAAAAGATTAATGTAAAAATGGTACGTTGCAGAGAAACCATAATGCATGCAATAAAGATTGAAGATATGGAGAAATTTAAAAGAGAATCATTCATACTAAATCGATGTAAAAAATGACATAACTAAAGACCCAATGTCCATACTGACAAGTGATGTGATTTTATATATAAAAAAAAGTATCAAGTGTTAATAAGGTAAGGAGAAAGGTGTTATATCTTATACCAAATTCGTCTTAGTCGAACCAAAAAAACTTTTGATTAATATTTAATAGACTTGGAAGCACGTAATACACAACTTCATAATGGGAAACATATATATCATGCGTATTTATGAAAAAATAAAGAGAGCATATAGTTGTTAAACAGACATGCGTCCTGTTTGCGCTAGAACAGATACGGTATAACCTATAACAGATTATGTTGCCTCAATCTAGAGACTCAACACACCTGTTTTGGTTGGTGATTTCATTATAAACAATAATAATTAAACTTTGTATATAAAAATATATTCTAAATACAAAACATTCCAAAAGAGGAGGTATTTAACAACAGTTGCACTTTTGAATTGTTGGTGTATAAATTTGACATCGAACATTTAATTATTAACTATTAATGTTAATAATAACAGCTATGTTGAGTCCCTTGATTGGGGCAAAATGAATTTGGTATGCGTTACACCACATCTTCTAACACAATAGGAGGTACATTTGTTAAGAACATTTTTTGTACTCTTAGTTTAATCTAATGCTCACAACCTCCTAAATCACAATATTGAAAGATAGATCATCATATTTTAATAGTAGTTTTTGTAAGCAATATTTTAGTACATTAAAGATCCAAACGTGAAGCTGGTCAACCAAACCAATCCATTTTGACCCACTAACCAACTTACACCCAATATGTCCCCTCTACAACATGAAACACAATGAAGTTTATAATAAACCAGATCTCAACCATTTAACCTAAGGATTACCAAACTTCAACGACTTCACTGTATAGCCTAAACTTTTATGTAACTTTATATGCCCCCTTTATTATTTTATTTTATGTAACTTCATATGCCCCCTTTATTATGCTGACTAGACTATCAGATAAAAGTCATAAAACGTAACCCAATTAACCTACTTAAGATAAATATGAGAGTTCAAAGTAAAACATACTCGGTAACTGGGCCAGACCAATCAGGAACCTCAGCCTGAAAATCTTCACCAATACAAACATTTGATTTATAACGATCAGCATCTCTTAACATAGATTCTATTGGACCTAAACAATCCCGGCTCGATTTCCTGGAACCCGCCTTTATTATCTTCGGTTTCTTTCTCGAACAAGAATTGCAGAACCAATCACCAACAGGAACCTTCTTTATCAAAGGATTACAGCAAGACATATGAAACGACTCTTCACAAAGATCACAAATTAGCATCTTCAAAGTTGTCGTTGACCGATCACAAACTTTACATGCCCTCAAACAGAAACTATTATTTTCAAAACCCGTCGATTTTCTAGAAAGTTCTCTTTCGAGCACGCCGTGCTGCCTTAAAAAAGAAATGCATGACTCTGACCCCTCGATGATCTCTACACTTGAAGATGAACACTCACCAGCATCATCCGGTTGATGTTTCGTTGAACCAGAACGCAAATCAAGATTCGATTTTGATGATGAACAACTCTCGTTTACCGCCCGTAAGTTTGAACATTTTTCTACTTTGCATTTTGGGTCTTCAATAAAATCTTTTCCAACCGACCCCCCGTCAACAGATCCCGATTTCGAATTCTCACTCTGAACCTTTCTTCTTTTGTATACAACCGTATGTGTAGGACTTGGATTCGGTGTTGAGACATCAGTTGCGTCACTATTATTACCTTTCTTTTGAATCGTCCTTTTATATACAAAATTAGGTGTAGATATTTCAGACGTATTTGATAACTGTAAAGAGCTTAAGAAATCTAGAGAGCACAAAATATCATCCTTCTTTTTGCATTCGGATACTTGAATTGTATTTGGTTGGTCTAATTGAGTATCTTCATCACATATAATCGGATCCTGCCAGGATCCATTACCCGAAATCCATACAGACGAGCTTCCTTGTTTTCCATTATCAGGAACAGAAGATAGACCAGCATCAATGGGACCTAGAAGAGAACTTCGTATCAACATTATCACCGGCTCATTTACTTCATTTACTAATGCAGCAGATATGAAAATATAGTGTTTGCGCGTACCCGGGTACAACCTAATAACAAAGCAAAAAAAAAAAAAAAAACACATCTAAATAAAGAGAACGTGAAGATATTGAAATCAACGGTACTCTGTTAAGATCCTATCGACTTCATTGAATAATATAACCAAATAAACAAAAGATTTTGGATGGCCAACATTTACTAGATATTGTAATTTAAACTAGAAATGTTTCTATGAAAAGGGCTCTAGGGCATCTCATTGTATCACAATACCAGAAACTTCACCTGATTAAACATGCTTATAAAATGTTAACAATATGCACATACAGATCCCGTGCTCTTTTTCCGTTTAATATGTAACATTCATACTGCAAACCTATCACATCATAAATACGTGAATGCAATTGAGCTACGAGAACGGAAAAATTCCACTACCCTGTTTCTTAAAAGGGGTTTATCTATCTTTTATCTTAGTCGAATCTATAAGATACCTCAACTAAATATTTATATTCAAAGGGATCTAAGTATGCCAATATCTCATATCAATAAATACGATAATCGAACACATTGATGTGAGTGGAAATATGTGCATACACAAACCTATACACTCTTGTAACACAGATCTTACAGGATGTGGATATACAATCTAAAAGTCAAGTATGCATATTAAGTGTTTTATCTTCTTCAAGCCCTAAATTGTGCAAGAAATCCAAAATAACCCTAATACATTTAATAACTATGCTCCTACAAAACTAAAATTAGGGTTTCTCAATTTATATAAATATATTAACCTATACATACACGGATTCAATAACATTAGAAACACAATCTTTCATCTTAATAGTTTAGTTTTTACCCTTATCTAACACAAATACACAAATCTTGACTGAATCCTAATCACACAAACCTGTACATACATACATTAACAATTCATAAGAAACTGTATGTACAAACTTCAATCAAAACATATTGAATGATTAACAAAAAAAACATATGAAACGAGTAAAAAAACTAGTTCTTGAAGGGATGAATTGAAGAACTTTACCTATTGAAGATGGAGGGATTTATAAAAACTGTGAGAAAGATTTGAGTTAAGATTGATTGAAACTAAAAACCCAAAACCGTGTTTGTAGTTTCAAACCTTATTTGAAGAAAATAAAAAATAAAAAATTGTGCTTTTTGTATACTCATCAAGCAAAGCAGGCAGCCCCCTCTATAATTTTTTTCTCTTTCCAGAGGTGTTTGGTTAATATTTGATTGATGTGATTTTTTATATATTTTTTCAGATACACATTAGATTTTAAAGAACCTTTTTAGCAAAATGGCTGTTTAGATCTGTACTGTACTGTATTTAACTTGATTAATGATTATTTTGATTTTAAAAAAAAAAAAAAAAAACTATTTAATGAATAAGGATAAATTTTGGAATCAGTAACAAGGTTTGGGTTGAAGCCGAGTTGGGTGATGATTTGGATGGCAAGACAGATGTTTGGGTTTGTGAAATTAGTGACGCAGCGGTGATTGAGTCGAAGTTGGTTTTGATCCTGTTTTCTTAGTTCCGTTAACCACACGATTTGGGAAGGGTCCGAGCATTTGTTTGATGAGGGCGGTGTGTCGAATTCTATGGATCATGAGGAGTTACCTCCGGTTTCTTCGTTTTATACAAATCACTTCAATTCTATTCAAGGAGCACTTAAGGAGGATGTCGAGGTCCCGCTGTTGTCGATGAAGTTTCCGAAGTGGTGGAGGATGACTTAAATCGACAGGAAGGTGGAGATGATGATGTTGCGATTTTGGGATCCAAAGAGGTACTAATGAATTGTTCTAAAAAGGTGTTTGTTGATTTGTTTCGTATAGCTGAGGGTGGTGTGGGTTTTGGATATGGTGAGAAAGAGTGTTTCAAAGGGTGTAGAAAATGCTGGTGTTAGTGGCCGTTCGGGGGGCCGAGATGTCTTAGATTAATGTTAACCGTGGTGTAGAGTTGATGGGGTTTGTGACAACTCGGAAATTTCCAACCAAATTTAAACTTTATCTTTATATTATTCCGACACGATAAGCAAAGTTTGTTAAGTTAAATCTCAAGAATTTTAAACTGTGTTCATACATTCATTATAACCTCGACCAAATTCCGACGATTCACGAACCGTTATATATAAATAGATATGTATATATATGTATATATATATTATAACTTGAGAATATTAATAAAGTATTAAACGTATAATACTTTACACGAACGTATTTGTTTCAATATGTTTATCGATGGAATTAGAAGATAATATCAAATGATTGATTTATCAGATACATTGTGATATGATTACGGGTCAATGTTATGAGGTCCACTGTGATTTAAGAAATCTATTCTTTTGGACAACATTCGAAAAATGGTAAAGTGATTTATAAGTAAGAACGTGGAGTGTAAATAACTTAGATGTTGGATATCGACAAGTTAAGTAACTCAACATTTTTCATTAAGATGATTTCATACGTTTATTTAACCTTTGGACTTTATCCCATGCTTCACCAACATACTGTAATTTAAAAACTTGAAACCTATTATGAATATATATGATTCTACTTTTCTAAAACGTTTTATGATATAACGATTTCCATTATTTTAACCTTTAAACAAAATTATTCTTAAATATATTTAGTTTTGGAAAACAAAATTATCATATTTATTTGATTTAGTTTCAAACGTACAAAAACGTTTTCAGTTTAAAAAGAACTTTATTATTAAAACGTATATAACTTTTATAAATATCTAGAACCACTTTTGACAACTCATTACTTAACCAGTATGATAAAGATAACGATATTTATATTTTATTTTATTAAATATATATAACGATTTAAATTAATATTATATATATTTATACGCGTATTATGCGTACATAGTTTTATACTTTTACTATACTTAAACTTTACCTTTACTTTATTTTTACTTTACTTTAACTTTAATAATTCATACTTTAATAATTCACTTTAATAATTCATACTTTAATAATTCACTTTAATAATTCATACTTTAATAATTCACTTTAATAATTCATACTTTAATAATTCACTTTAATAATTCATACTTTAATAATTCACTTTAATAATTCAAAAATTTATTATAAATAGAATTCAATAGGTTTCATTATTTCATAGAAACTTAAAAATATTTTTTCTCTAAACTCTCTCAATCGATTTACATATATATATTTACTCCGTATTATTTCAAGATATTATTAGTATACATAAAATATTACGACGGAGTGCTGTCCGAGTGATTTCAAAATTGTTTTTCGAGCGGGATAGAGCTAAGAAAATTATGGGTTATAGCTATGGAGGTTATGGGTATGGTTCGGGAGTATTGCTCGTGAGTCAAACTAGTGTTTATCATCTCCGTTGCGTCTGCGCACTTTTCCTGCAATATTGAATCTCAATATTGATACGTGAGCCCTCATAACTTAACTTTTATATATTATTAGTGTATCCCTGACTAGTGCTCGAGTATATAGGATTATGCATGTTTATACGTTCGTTATTGTCGTTAGATAGGTTATGTCGAATCTTGAATTAAATACATATACTATTAAGATAAGGTATATGATATGCATGTCGTTGGAAAGCTATCGAAAAATTGAGAACTTTTCATTTAGATATCGAATGGTTTCGATGAACGGTTTAGAAGTTATAGTCAATTGAATTTGTGTAAAAATGATTATTATTATCGCCGTTATAATCTTATTATTATTATTATTATTATTATTATTATTATTATTATTATTATTATTATTATCATTGTCGTTATTAATTAAAGATAGTATTGTTATTTTTTTTTTATTATTATTATCGTTATTATCGTTAAGGTTATAATTATTATTATTATTATTATTATTATTATTATTATTATTATTATTATTATTATTATTCAAATAGTTATTAGTAATATCATTAATATTATTATTATTAGTATTATTATAATTAAAACTAATATTAGTAACATCTAATTATTATGATTACTATTATTATTATTAATATGAACGCGATATAAAAGACGACTAAAAGCTATTAAACGAAGCCATTAGGAAATAATGAGTATGAGTATCATGATGGAATTAAGATATTGTAAGATATTGATTTAAAGGAAAAATATCGTTTTCATTATTTTACTATTATTATTATTATTAAAAGTATTATTAATATTAAAACTATCATTTTTACTAAAATTATTATTTTTAATAAAAATATCATTGTTAATATGAAACATCATTATTATTTTCATTTTAGTACTATTATTAATAAAAATTATCATTTTATCATTTTTAGAAAATATAATTATTGTTATTTTTATTAGTAGAATAATAATAATTATTACAAAATAATACAACTTTTACTTATTATTATTATTATCAATATTATTTTATCAAATAAATATGTGACACAAAGATATTTTACTACGTATAATATAATTACATTAATAATACCTATCATATTATTTTTATGATATTAAATGAACTTTATAAATTTTATTACTTAAGATATATAAAAGTATATTTTTATTATATAAATTTTAATATAAAATTTTATTTATTAATAAAAGAACTATATTATTTATTTTAATAAAATCTGTTAAAAATATTTAAATATATAAAACGACTATATTTAAACTATATAATAATCATGTATAAATTTTGGAAGACATTTTGGTCAATATGACTTTTGCATATTTAGTCTCGAGCATTAGGATTGTGATACACTACGACTTGACCTAAATTATTAGACAGATATTGATCAAACATATAAATATATATAATTAATATAGGTTCGTGAATCCAAGGCCAACCTTGCACTTGTTCAATGACGTCATATGTATTTTTACTACAAAATACAGTATTGTGAGTTTCATTTGCTCCCTTTTTAAATGCTTTTACAATATATATTTGGGACTGAGAATACATGCGCAACTTTTATAAATGTTTGAAGAAATAGACACAAGTACTTAAAACTACATTCTATGGTTGGATTACTATACCGAATATCGCCCCTTCAAGTCTGGTAATCTAAGAATTAGGGAAATGGCCCCTAATTGACGCGAATCCTAAAGATAGATCTATGGGCCTAACAAACCCCATTCTGAAATTTGGAATGCTTTAGTACTTCGATTTAAATGGTGATTGCGATTGCCAATATTTATGGCATACTTGCGAGTATGCGGGGGATATTCTATATGCATTATGTTAATGTCGGTTACCAGGTGTTCATCACACGAATGGATTTTATACACTTGCGAGTGTAATGATATTTATGAAAAATGAGGATCTTGTGGTCTATTAAAATTATGAAAATGAATCGATTATGATAAACTAATGAACTCACCAACCTTATGGTTGACACTTTAAAACATGTTTATTCTCAGGTATTAAAGAAATCTTCCGCTGTGCATTAGCTCATTTTAAGGATATTACTTGGAGTCATTCATGGCATATTTCGAAAGACGTTGCATTCGAGTCATTGAGTTCATCAAGATTATTATTAAGTCAATTATAGTTGGATGTATTATGAAATGGTATGCATGCCGTCAACATTAGATGTAAAGAAAGTTTGTCTTTTAAAAACGAATGCAATGTTTGTAAAATGTATCATATAGAGGTCAAATACCTCGCAATGTAATCAACTATTGTGAATCGTTTATAATGTATATGAACGGGTCCTTTCAGGGTTGGAGAAGGTTGATGTGGTTTTGGACAAGAAAAGGTGTCAATGTTAGCTTATTTCGATCATATTGGCTCTTTTCGTTTTGTATGATGAGGATGGTGATACCTCGAATGGTGGTTCTTAGGGTATTGGTTGGGGTTTTATGGAATCGATTATCGGACCCTCTACGGTAGAAGGTACACTTGTAGGTTCTTCGGGTGTTGCCTCCTCCAGATCCTGTAAGGAGTACCCATATGCATTTCGTACGGGAAAAGCGGTGTCCTATAAAAAGGTTGACAACAAGGTTTTTAAACAGGGATCGAGTGCAGGGGCGGTACTTTGTGAAGACAAAAGGGGGTATCTGAAAGGACCCGTCCTAATCCATCCGGACGAAGTCCATATTGATTACAAACGATTCACAATAGTTGATTACATCGCGAGGTACTTGACCTCTATATGATACATTTTACAAACATTGCATTCGTTTTTAAAAGACAACTTTCATTTACATCGACAGTTAACAGCATGCATACCATTTTATAATGTATCCATCTATAATTGACTTAATAATAATCTTGACGAACTCAACGACTCGAATGCAACGTCTTTTGAAATATGTCATGAATGACTCCAAGTAATGTCTCTAAAATGAGCAAATGCACATCGGAAGATTTCTTTCGTACCTGAGAAAAAACATGCTTTCAAGTGTCAACTAAAAGGTTGGTGAGTTCATTAGTTTATCATAAATAATCATTTCATAATTTTAATAGACCACAAGATTTCATATTTCCAATTCTAATAAATAAACGTCCCATGCATAGAGACAAAATTATCATTCATATGGATTGAACACCTGGTAACCGATATTAACAATATGCATATAGAATATCCCCATCATTCCGGGATCCTCCTTCGGACATGATATAAATTTCGAAGTACTAAAGCATCCGGTACTTTGGATGGGGCTTGTTGGGCCCGATAGATCTATTTTTAGAGTTCGCGTCAATTAGGGTTTCTGTTCCCTAATTCTTAGATTACCAGACTATATAGGGTGATATTCGATTTGATAATCCAACCATAGAATGTAGTTTCGATCACTTGTGTCTATTTCGTAAAGCATTTATAAAAGCAGCGCATGTATTCTCAGTCCCAAAAATATGTATTGCAAAAGTATTTAAAAAGGGAATAATGAAACTCACGCATATAAATATTGTAAAACAGTTAATAAAGCATTTGCATGTATTCTCAGCCCAAAAACGTAAAGAGTAAAAAGGGCAAATGAAACTCACCTAATGTATTTTGTAGTAAAAATACATATGACTATATTGAACAATGCAGGGTTGGCCTCGGATTCACGAACCTATAACAAGTATATATATTAACACATATAATGAAAATCAAATAATTCAATCTATTAATTTCATAGTATTTATATATTTAGAGTTGTAGTTTATATATAATTTTTACTAATTCCCAGTATCTATTTTATTTATATCTTAAACTATAGGTTATCTATATTTATTCTGTATATAATAAAAATTAATATTTAATCATAAAGTTATATATGTATATAAAAAATCAATAATTTGTTATATGTAATATTTATATAATCAATTTTAATATGTTTATTCCAAGATTTTTATGTAATACTAATATAATTATGTATCAATTTTTGTTTTCTTATGTATTTAATATTTATTTGATAAAGTAATGCTACTAATAATAATAAAAATCATGTTAATGATGAAAATAATAATAATACTAATAATGATGAATAAAATGATAGTTTTAATAAAATTGTTAATTTTTAATGATAGTGTAAATTTTAATAACTATAATACTAATAATCTTATTACTAATGGTAATGACATTACTAATAATGATATTCATAATAATAATGATAATAATAATAATATTTATAATAATTATAATAATTCTAATACTTTATAATAATAATAATAATAATATAATAATAATAATAATAATAATAATAATAATAATAATAATAATAATAATATTAATAATATTAATACCTATACCTAACATATAACATCACGCGTTTTATTAGGGATCCCCAAATTCAGATCGAGTTAACGAATCAAACCCAGAGAGGGGTATTATCATTGAACAATCGATCAATCTTCATTTTTATCATTAACAGATCTATCAACAGCAATCATCGATGACTAGCAGGTCCTAGATTCGAAATCACCCTCGTTCGATAGCATCATTAATCTCCTTCATCATCGTCGATCATCCTCCTTTATCAATTGATCCAGTAACCGATTCCTTTAATTTATGAATTAGGTAATTGATTTATTTTGTTCTCTTAATTCTTCATCTTTCTACATATATTTATATATTTTGTGTTTTTATTTATTAAATAAATATATATATTTTTTTATATATATAGATCGAACATGGCAGTAATAAATGGTGTTTAATGGTATTTTGATGTTTCGTTTCAATTAGAAATAGAAAACGCACCGCAATAGTTGAATGTGTTTGGTTATGTTGCAGGTTAATCCGAAGTATAAAATGATGGCGACAGTAGCTGGTAACAAGCAGTCAAATGGGTTGGGTTTTTGTATTGTTTGAGCAAGGAGTATAAAGGTACGTTATTTTGTTCATGAGTTTAGGGTATTGAGAGGAATAGTTGTTGGTATATAGATAATGATGTATTTACCTTTGATGGTGTTTGAATAAAGAGCAACAAATTTGTGAATAGAAGTCGATTTGTAGTAGAATAATCTGTTCAATTGATGGTGCTTGATCAAACAGCAGCTCACGACATTAAGGGGTGTTTGTTTGGGTCTTATCGAAATAGAAACAAACAGAACAAGTAAAGTAGGCTTCATTTTCTTTTCTTTTAAACCAACAGCAACAGATTCCATGATTTTTGGGTTTTGTTCGTTTGACAGAAACAGTCACAGTCTGCAACAGCAAGGAACTGTAGTAGTAGCATGATTTATGGTTGATCGTTCCTTAATTGTCACGATTAATTATAACTAATTACGCAAAATTAACGTTACGCAAGTGAACGAGGAGATACTTTTATGGAGTTTTATGTGTTTACAGGTATTAAAGGTGTTGGTGCAAAAGATCGTGCAAAAATGGCGTTTTGAGTGAAAGACAGTGGAAGATGGACATGATTTGGAAGCAAAAACAGGAGCAGCTGAATTAACAAAGGCGTAATTTACGCCTGATCTGGCGTAAATTACGCCAGTACACAGATGCCTCTCAGAACAGAAATCACTTGGAGCCGTAAAAATACGCTGAGCAGAAATAACAAAGGCGTAATTTACGCCCAGACTGGCGTAAATTACGCCAGTACAAAATTCCAGAATCCGGGAAAAACGAAAATTAGCTTTTGGATAGAATTTCTTAACCCCTATTTAAGGAGGTCTTTAGGGTTACGAAAAACAACTTTTCCCTACCAGTTTTTGCAGCAGAGAACACCTAAAAACACCAAAAATCTTCAATCAAATCACCATTCTTTCAAGATTCAAGTCAAGATCAAGGTTCAAAGCATCATGCAAACATCAAGGATTTCATTGATTCTCACCACCACCATGCTTGGCTAGTCTCTTTAACTTTATCCCTTCCATGAACAATTAAGTTATGTATGATTTCATTCAAGATTATGTGATTTATGATGTTTAATACTTTTGAATTATAATGTTATGAATCAAGTTGATTGTTGATTAATGCAAGTTCTATACTTTGTTATTGCAAGTTAGATTATTGTGATTTAACAGTGTGTTCTTGATCCAACTTAGTGTTAATTAGATTAGGGATAAAGACACTTTGTCTAGATTGCATAGTTTAATCTCAAGATAATAGAATTAATGAACATAAGAAGTCTTGTCTATGAGATTTGATCAACAATTGATAAATATAATGCTTGTTTGAATGAATGCATGCTAAATTGGGATTGTGAAAGGATAAAGGCTTGCTTGTTGACTATAACTTCCCGTGGAACGAATCCTGCTTACCCTAGCTAAGTTAGAGTAATTAGGCTATTTTTGATTGACCCTTCGACATCGATCAAATTTTGGCGCCGCTGCCGGGGAGGTGTGCGCTTGATTTGCAAGCTCTTATTTATTTACTTTCTTGTTAAACCATAAAAACCATAAAAATCATAAAACCAATAAAAATCCAAAAATATTGTTTTGTTTATTCTTATTTTTGTCAGTTTTACGCTCGGTGTTCTTGTTTTTGTTGCATTTCAGGTTAGTGTATGCAAACTCGGAGGTTGGGAGACAAAAATCTTAAACCTTTAGACCCGGAAATCGAGAAATCAGCAAAAGCTAATCGAAAAGCTTCAAGAATTCTTAAGGGTTCAACAGTAGCTTCAGCATCAAGTCAAGCACAGTTAGAGTCACATACGATTGTTCCACCAAACTCTCCTAAGTCAGATTCCGATACTGAAGAGGAAGTTTTTGAGCAACGAGACGATATGGCTGACCGACCAAGAGGAGTAGACACCTACTACCAACCGGGTGATTTCGAGGATCATTCACCCATTGTTTATCCTGCACAGGCAGGAGGAAACAACCGACGGTTTGAGGTCCGACCTCAACTTATTTCAATCTTGCCAACCTACCGAGGTTTGGCTAATGAGGAACCATACGAACACATCACGGAATTTAATGAGATATGTGCTACTAATCAGGTAAACGGTTTCACTGATGATGAGGTACGTCTCCGATTATTTCCTTACTCACTTAAGGAAAAGGCAAAAAGATGGTTTCTCTCCTTGCCCGCCCGTAGTATTAATACTTGGGCGGAAATGAAAAAACGGTTTTTAGAGGAATTCTATCCCATAAGTAAAACTTCAGATATGCGTACGCAAATTAAATCTTTTAAACAGTTACCAGGTGAACTATTTCATGAAGCGTACGAACGTCTGAAGGAGTTACTTAGGGCGTGTCCACATCATGAGATACCCAAGTGGGAATTGGTAAAAGTTTTCTATGATAGTCTAGATTCCCAAAACAGGCAGTTTCTTTTGGCCGCTAGTGGGGGGGCGTTTTTAACTCGACCTAGTGAGGAAGAGTGGACCTTCTTTGAACAGTTAAGTAAGGGGTCAAAGACCCAAGCTTCAGTTAGTCGTAAGCAACCTAGTACTTCCCGAGTAAACCATGTTTCCGACTCGGGAAGTTCATCTAGGAATTTAGAGCAAGAATTGGATGACTTAAAAATGCTTATATTTAACAGCCCAAACCAGGGTCTTGCTTGTAATGTTTCGCAGGTACAGGAAGTGTGTGAGATTTGTGGAGATCCTTCTCATTATGCATACGGATGCAGAAATGGGATCCTACCGGTAAATCAACAACAGGTGGAAGAACAAGTTAATGAGGTTCAGGAAAGGCAGTTTGATCCATACTCTAACACATATAACCCAGGTTGGAGAAATCATCCAAATTTTAGTTGGAGTAATAACAACGCGCTGAATGCTAATCAAGGGAACCAATTTAGACCACCGAACAACTTCCAAAATCAGGGTAATTTTCAGAATCAAGGCAACTACCAACGAAACTATCAAAATCCTTACCCTAACAACCGAAACCAAAACAATTACCAAAGTCAGAGCCAAAACCAAAACCACAACCAAAACCAAACTAGTACTTCATCCAACCAACCACCTAACTCGGATACTAAGATGGATGCATTCATATCCGAAATGCGGAAGATGATAGAGGTGCAAAATAAGTCGATTGGTGCGTTGGCCAAGGAAATAGGTAATGTTGCGGAAAGTAGGGGTAATCGGGAACCAGGAACCATTCCAAGCTATACGGTTTTGAATCCAAATCACAAAGAGCAAGGAAAAGTTCATAGTGTTAATATGGTAGGTACCTTGAGAAGCGGGAAAAAGTATGATAATAAAGTTGGTGAAACAGAGGTAAAGCAACCGGAAGCAAGTAAGTCTCCAATTATTCTTGACGAGGAGGAGGTAAGTGAAATTGATAACAATGGGGAGGGGGTGAAATTGACCGAACCTACCGCTACTAAGACCGAGAAAATGGAGACGGAATCAAAAACCGTCCCATTTCCTAAGGCCCTAGAGTCCCCGAATCAATTCCCTTATGGGAAAAAGGGACCTCAGCAAGAGGACATGTGGGAAACTTTTCAGCAGGTTAAAATAAATTTACCCCTTCTTGATGCTATTAGACAAGTTCCTTCTTATGCTAAATTTTTGAAGGACCTTTGCACTCAAAAGAGAAAGCAAAGGGCAAACTTACCTAAGAAAGTGGAGTTAACCGAGCACCTAAGTGCGGTTGTCTCGGAAACACTTCCACCTAAGTTTAAAGACCCAGGGACTCCCTTGATAGCTGTGACCGTAGGGAATGTGAATGTTAAAAAGGCGTTATTGGACTTAGGTGCTAGCATTAATATTTTACCTTCTTGTCTAGTTGACCGACTTGAATTGGGCCTAATGAAACGAACCGATATAATTATCCAATTAGCGGACCAATCAATTAAAATGCCTAGGGGGATACTAGAGGATGTAATAGTAAAAGTGGAGGATTTCTATTACCCGGTAGACTTTGTTGTTATGGATATTGAGCCTAGGAATAGAGATACCCAACCCACTATAATTTTGGGACGCCCGTTCTTGGCCACCATTAATGCTCACATTAATTGTAGAACGGGTGCTATGGACATATCTTTCGGTAACCGCAAGATGAGGATTAACATCTTTAATTCTCTTCGTGCACCGGATGTCCATGAGTGCTATAGGATAGATGTGATTGATGAGTTAGTTGATAAGCATACTTCTCACCTAATAACCGATGACCCAGTAGAGATATTTTGTTTAGGTGAGGAAGAGGATGTCGAGTGTGAAGAGGTCAAAGCGGTAGAATTAGCAGTAGCAAGTACAATGGATTCTAGGTTGCCACCGTGGACTCATAAATATGAGCCACTGCCTAAATCCATTGATACTAACACGAGACCTTCACTAGAGTCACCACCAACTCTTGAGTTAAAACCCTTACCGTATCATTTGAAATATGCGTTTTTGGGAACTAACGGCACTTTGCTAGTTATTATTGCTTCAGATTTGACAGGTGTGCAGGAAAAGGCTTTGATGGAAGTTCTTCATAAGTACAAAGCTGCAATAGGGTGGACAATAGCTGATTTGAAAGGGATAAGTCCTTCGGTATGTATGCACAGGATAGTCACGGATCCTGAGGTTAAACCTGCTCGCGATACACAACGCAGGTTAAACCCAAATATGCAGGAGGTGGTGAAAAAGGAAGTTCTTAAGTGGTTGGATGCAGGGATAATCTTCCCTATCTCTAACAGTCAGTGGGTGAGTCCCACACAAACAGTGCCGAAGAAAGCAGGAATAACGGTGATGGAGACTGAGGAAGGTGAAAAGATCACAACTCGTCCCGTGACGGGTTGGAGGGTGTGCATTGATTATCGGAAGCTAAACGCTGCAACTTCAAAGGATCACTTTCCTTTGCCATTTATTGATCAGATCATCGAAAAACTGTCAGGTCAGAAATTTTATTATTTCTTGGATGGGTATTCGGGTTATAATCAAATACCTATTCATCCTAATGACCAGGAGAAAACGACTTTTACTTGTCCATATGGAACCTATGCCTTTAGGCGTATGCCTTTTGGTTTGTGTAATGCACCCGCGACTTTTCAAAGGTGTATGATGAGCATTTTTTCTGAATTAATAGGTGAGTCGTTATAGATTTTTATGGATGACTTTTCGATTTTTGGCAAATCTTTTGAGTCATGTTTGAGTATGTTAGAAAAAGTTTTGAAAAGATGTACCGAAACCAACCTAGTTCTTAGTTGGGAAAAGAGTCACTTCATGGTTAGGGAAGGGGTGGTTTTGGGACATATTGTGTCTGAACGGGGATTTGAGGTCGATAGGGCAAAGGTTCAACTTATTTCTACTCTACCTTACCCGACAAATGTTAAGGGGGTAAGATCGTTTTTGGGACACGCGGGTTTTTATCGTAGGTTTATCAAGGACTTTAGTGTCATTTCTAAGCCATTATGTAATTTACTACTAAAGGACGCACCATTTGACTTTGATGACCAATGTAAAGAAGCTTTTAACACCCTTAAGCGAAAGTTGACCGAAGCACCCATCTTACAGTCACCCGATTGGACCAAACCTTTTGAAATAATGTGCGATGCTAGTGATTATGCAGCAGGGGCTGTTTTGGGACAGAGAGTTGATAGGAAGCCGGTAGTGATTTATTATGCTAGTAAGACGTTCTCGGATGCCCAAATCAATTACACCACCACCGAGAAAGAGTTGCTAGCAGTTGTGTTTGCCTTAGACAAGTTTAGATCGTATTTGTGGGGGTCTAAGGTAGTTGTGTTTTTGGACCATAGTGCTTTAAGGCACTTGCTTGAGAAGAAAGAGTCTAAACCTAGATTGATTAGGTGGATATTGTTGCTACAGGAGTTTGATTTAGAAATATGGGATAAAAAGGGTGTAGAAAATGTGGTAGCTGACCATTTATCTAGGATACCCCCGCCACCATTTGACCCTACTAAACCGATCCAGGAGAATTTCCCGGACGAATGTTTGTTTAGTGTTGTGCAGGTACCTTGGTTCGCTCATATTGTTAATTATTTGGTGACTAACAAGATACCGGAACATTGGAACAAGCAAAAGAGGGATTACTTTTTGTCGCAGGTTAAGCATTATATTTGGGAGGATCCGGTTCTTTATCGAATTGGACCCGACCAAATCATTAGGAGATGCGTGGCGGAAGAGGAGCATAAGGACATTTTGGCACATTGTCATACTTTTGCATGCGGAGGACACTATGGGGTAAAGAAAACCGGGTACAAAGTACTCGATTCAGGTTTCTTTTGGCCTTCTATTTTTAAAGATGCATTTGAATATGTCAAAAATTGTGCTAGGTGTCAAAGAATGGGGGGAATTTATAAACGTAATGAAATGCCCATGAACCCAATTTTGGTTTGTGAGATCTTTGACGTATGGGGTATTGATTTTATGGGACCTTTTCCCCCGTCTTTTGGTTTTGAATATATTTTGGTAGCCGTGGATTATGTCTCCAAGTGGGTGGAGGCTGAGGCTACACGAACAAATGACCACAAAGTTGTCCTTAAATTTGTCAAGAAAAACATTTTTTGTCGTCATGGTGTACCTAAGGCCATAATTAGTGATGGGGGTTCACACTTTAAGAACTCCTACTTTGCTAAACTTTTAAGGGATTATGGGGTAAATCACCGAATTGCTACGCCTTACCATCCCCAAACAAGTGGGCAAGTGGAGGTATCTAATAGGGAACTAAAAAGAATTTTGGAAAAAACCGTAAATCCTAATCGCAAAGATTGGTTTTTAAGACTAGACGATGCGCTTTGGGCTTATCGGACAGCTTTTAAAACCCCTATTGGTACTTCACCTTACCGACTTGTTTATGGAAAGGCATGTCACTTACCTGTTGAAATTGAGCATCGTGCAGAATGGGCTATTAAACAGGTGAACATGAGTTTAGATGAGGTAGGAAATGCAAGGAAGTTGGAATTGACAGCATTAGAGGAACTTAGACGTGAGGCGTATGAAAGTTCAAAGATTTACAAAGAGAAAACGAAAGCTTTTCATGACAAGCAAATTAGTAGAAGGACGTTTGAAGTGGGGCAAAGTGTGTGGTTATTCAACTCCAGGTTAAAGTTGTTTGCGGGTAAGTTAAGAAGTAAGTGGAACGGTCCTTATGTGGTTACTAAGGTTACTCCGTACGGGGCAATTGAGATTAAGGATCCGAAAGGTGGGGAGCCGTTCTTAGTTAATGGGCAACGGTTGAAGATTGCTACCGGGTTGTCACTTGATGATGCTAAAGTAGTCAAAACAATCCGGTTTGAACCTATGCAAATGCAACAACTTAGGGTTATTAGAGTGAATGAACCGAGAAAAGGTGATAGCAAAGAAAGTGTTGACTCATGGCTTGATCAAAATGTTTCTATTAGTCATGTGCCTGATTTTGTTGAGTGGGAAGATGATGGGCGATTTGATGATGCATCCGAGGATGCAGTGTCCGAAGTTATTTCGGATGAATGTTTTGATGATCTTTATGAAGAATTACCTTTGGATGAGAGTGCACGCGGTAAACCGGTGATTCTTTATCAAGAAGATGACCCGGGCGAGATACTATTTGAGTTAAGTATTATAGGGGTGCTACCTCACCTTGTTAGTAGCCATCGAGAGTTTAAGGTGATAGCCGATTCGGGGTCTTCGATTAACATAATGTCATATGAGACGTACAAACAACTTTTTCATGGTGAATGTTCGTTGTGTAAGTTGAAGAAATCCGATGCTGAAATCACGCTTGGTAATAATACTACATGTAAGGCACTCGGGGTGGTTAATAAGGTTATGGTTAGTGTGAAAGGTGTTTTCATTGAGGTACCGTTCACCGTTTTCGATATGCCAACCGATCATGATGTTCCATTGCTAGTAGGTAGGGGGTTCATTTCAACCGCGGGTGGTAAATTAGATCCGGGGGCGGGGTGCATCACTTTTGAAGGAGGAAACGGGACGTTTAGGTTTTGTAATTCAGAAAATATGCGTTTCCCTTCAGCCTATATAGTCGAAAGAGAGTTTGCTGAAGATTATTGCAGGAAACTTAAGATAGAGAAGAATGGAGCAAGTGAGGAAGTCATTGAAAATGTGGTGGATGACACGGTAGATATAGGTGAAAGCTGTCCAAATGATGAGTGTGGGGGTATTTCCCATGATAAACAAGTGGATATCGAGAAAAGTGATGAGAATTCGGATGGAGTTGAAAGTATAGGTGTTGGCACGATCACGGAAACTCCGGAGTTAGATAAAGGAAAAGAGGTAGATGTAGACGAGATTCGAAAGACGCTTAAAAGTATGTGGGGGAAGAAGAATACGGAAAGGTTCATGAATAACACCAAGACGTCTTTTGTTGATGACGAGGGTTGGACGATTGAAGTAGAGTATGTTAAGCCTAACCCGAAATGTGAATATAAGCCTCGCATTAAATATAGAGATCCGGGTGAGTTTGCGGTTATTTGTCAATTCAAGAAGAAAGGGGCCTACCGAGCATTGCAAGATTCGGGTGCGAGTGTTAACATGATGCCAACTAAAATTGCAAAAGAAATAGGCATTCTAGAGTTGGTTAGGACTACTACGAATATTCGAATGGCTAACCAAACGATTGATGATCCAATTGGGATTGCGGAAGATGTTCGTTTCACTATTCATGGCATTGGGTATAAGGAGGATTTCTTCATTATGGATTGTGAACCGGATGAATTCACGCCACTTATATTGAGACGAGGATTTTTAGCAACCGCAAGAATGACTTTAGATTTTGATGCGAGAACGTTAACGATTAGAGATCGAGATAATATGCTCACGTTTGGCATGGAGGATGGATTCGGCTTCGGTAATAAAGGAGCCGATGATTCGGACGAAAACTAAGCCGGAAAAGGAGTCGAGTGCGCGACTCCATCAAAAACACGCACACCCTTGTAAAGTTTGTAAGTTTTTATTTTGTTTTGTACATGCGGGCGGGGCAAAGAACCAAAATTGTGAATTTTAAAACGGGAATGGTTTAAAAGACTATCTCTAACTTTTTGCATTGAGGACAATGCAATGCTTAAAGTGTGGGAGGGGGTCAAGGTTTTTAGTCCCTAAAATGTTTTGTAAAAAGGAAATGAGAAAAACGGAAGTTTCGTGCGAAAATAAGGCGAAAATTGAAAAAATAAAAAAACTGAAAAATGCTGAATGATGGCATAAATTACGCCATTCTGGGCGTAATTTACGCCTATACAATGTGCAAAATCAGTCAAATGTTGGGTTGGGGGCGTACAATTACGCCCAGTTTTTACGCCCAAAAATGCAAAGGCGTAAATTACGCCTGGCCCGGCGTAAATTACGCCAGTTGAAAAATGCTGATGCCGGGAGAAGGGTTCAAAATTGGTGAAAAAATTAATTTATTAAAACCCATAACCCACGCAGCCATACACACGAACACACACACTCCCAACCCTAATTTTCTTCATCTAAACATCCAATCTAAGCTTGAATCATCACCAATTCATTATAACACTTTAATTAAACATCCAAATCCTTCGCAAATCATACAAATTGGGTTTAATTGGTGTTCTTGGGTAAAAATCAAGTTTGGGGGTTTTGGTTTGTGAGTTCAATTCTTCAAGTAATCATCCAATTCGTGTATTTTAAACATCAAGGTAATCATTATTCTTGTGTTTTTCATTGTTTTTAATTGTTAATTTAAAGTTTTTGCTATGTTCATGTTTATGTGCTAGGGTTAGTCCGAATTAGTGATTTTTGATTATTGTTTTTGTTCTAGCTTGTGTTAATGGTGTTTAAATATGTCAATGTAGCTTGTGTGCATGATTAATTTGAAAGTTAGGGTTGAAACTTGTTAATTGCTATCAAGTAGTTGACTAGGGTTGACTTTGACTAAGAATTGATAATGTTAGTGATTTGTTTTTTGTGTTTCTAATTGTTTAATGTTTCAATTGATGTTTGTTATTTGTCAAGGCAATTATGTTCGTTAATTAAGTTTATAGTTTTCGTTAATTTAATGATTATCATGATTATGTGATTGATACTTGAGAAAAGGAGTTGACTAGTGTAAATGTTAATGTGAAACATGTTGAATTAAGTGTTTGTGGTTAAATGAAGTAGGCAAGGTTGATATGTTAGTGCATAAGAATAGGAATGACATGTATTGCTAGATGTTTTCATGTGAATTTTTGAGCAATAACATGTGAAGTGTTTTGTTAAGTACTAATGAGTTTGTTGAGTTATGTGATTGCAGAAAATGTTGCGAGGACTTAAGAGAGGTCGTGGTGGTAACCAAACTTGGGCACAAAAATGGGAGGACAAGAGATGGTTAAGTGAATTGCCTTATGATGTGTAGGTTCGGTTGTATACTGAGAAAAAGGATCAATTATTGAGAAATGCCTTTTGCAAAAGGTTCATTACTTCAAGTGAGTGGAGAAAGTACGGGGTGTTTCAAGTGTTTATCGATTGGGGTTGGAGTGCTATGCTTCAACCGGTTCAAACAGGGTTCGAGCAGGCACCGCTAGAGTGTTCTTGGGAGATGACTTATCCCAATCAAGTGTTTCAATGGATGTCAACTTTAAAGTGGATTCCAGGGGACAATTTTCCGAGAACATTAATTTTGGAAGGTAAAGTGGGCAACACGGTGGTCCCACTTCGGATGGATACTTTTAATGAGCTAGCCCACCCCGATATTCCATATGATTCGGGAATTCTTATTCCGGGGAAAGATGCGTATGACTATCCAACTGAAAAACAATTGTTTGAGGTTCCCGCTGATCAGTATGCCCATGTGATACGGACGTTGTTTCATGTCGACCGACTTGACATTGAGAATTTTGAGTTAGAAAGAAGTAAGTTAAGAATCATTCCAAAGTTGTTGTCAACTGTGATGCACTACAACATATATCAACGAAAAAGTGATCTCACTCATGTTTGAACTTATGAGTTACCGTTGTTGTACGCTATGGTGACTAATTCGATGGTGCCGTCCTCGAGGTTGGTTATGATGACGTGGATATGGGAATGTCGACAGCAGCTTAAGCAAAGGGCGGTGATCCCCTACATGAGGTTCTTATCATTTTTCTTGTGGAGAAAGGGAGCACTTTCTAATAATCCTAGGGGTGTAAAGGAAACAATGAGGTATGTTAAGGAAAATGTGGCTGGGTTACAGTTTATGAGGGAAGGAACGGGTTATGTGATTGAGAATCCGGCTTATGTGGAAAGGTATACTTTTGGGGTTAATGATGATAATCTTCCTGCGGATGAAGCAGAGTATGATACGGATGATTCAAATGAGCAGCTCGGGCGACAGTTGGATGAGTTAGAGGAGAGGAGTGATCCGGATTTTAACCCTCGTGGAGAGGGGTCGAGTAGGGGTAGGCGTTATGTTCAGGTAGATGAACAACAGTGGGCGCGAATGGAGGAGCAGCAGGGTACCCTCATGGACATAGCTAGGGCTCAGATTTACATGACTGAGCGATATCAGCAGGAGGCATTTGAGAGGGATAACCGGAGGCGGCAGTATGATGATTTGGTACATAATCGGCCAGTTACACCATATTATGAGCTGATTGATTATACTACTTATGCTTCGGGATCTACACCCGGGATGGGATATGTGGCCCCACCCGCACCTTCTATCGCACCACCATTGTTCTATCAGCAGCCTACACCATTGCCACCGGAGATGGAGAGAGTTCGGGAAGAAGGGAGGAAGTCGGTGTTTGACATGGCACCGTTGGCGAAGAGTATGTTTGAGAGTATTTTTGGTCCCGATACCCGAATGGAATGAGCCTCTCTGATTTTTATCAGGTCCTGTGCTCCGTCTGTAATAAACATGTACACTTTACTTTTCTTTTAATTTTTCCTTTATTTTTATTTTTATTTTTATTTTTATTTTTCTTTTTATTAGTTAAATGAACTTTGTGGGTATGTTCGCTATAAGCCCTCACGAGACAAAACTCGTCCACCCGAGCTATCGGGTGGTTTAAAGCGGGATCCCTCCGTAAACGGGCTAGGTAGTTTTTACTTTTTCTTTTGTTTTTGTTTTGTGAGAATAAAAATTGGATGGAAGGAAACATGTTGTGAGATGAATTGGGAGATTGGTGTAATTGTCGCGAGTGGTATTTTGGGAAGTTGCTTGTTAATCCCGGGTAATATTGTTCTTTTTCTTTCTCCTTGTTTAATTTCCTCACTTTAATTTAACATAACTTTTTAACATGCGTACGAGGACGTAGCATGATTTAAGTGTGGGGGGGAGGAAGGAAATTTGCACATTTGGCTTAGCTTGAAAATGTTTGTTGTTTAAAGGTTTTTATGTCTTAAATGGTTTTAATGGCCTAGGTGGTAAAAATTTGAAAAATTTTAATTTCAAGGCTATAATCAAGATGTCGACCCATGAGAGTAACCTTAGTAATTAGGTTTAATTTGGAATTTCTTTGAAGTTTTTGGACTTGGCCGGTGAGGAATGATAGTGTTAGGCATTTGACCTTGTTGAACTTGACGAGTAACTTTAAGGAAATATACTCTTATGGAGAAAAGTAAGTTTGAAAAGAAAGAAAAGATCCCGAGGTTGTATGCTAGGTAACATGGATGATAAAGAAACACTTTAGGATTTTTCTTTTTAAACCAATTCTTTTTATTTTTGCAGCCAGTCTACCCAGGTCGTTAGTACACAAAGTGTGTACTAGAATCAATTAGTGACCATTAGCAGCCTAAACCTTTAGAAAAGTGACATAAAAAAAATCTGAGAAAAAGCAAACCAACTTCCCATTCCTACCCTTATTTTTGGTTATTGGTGTTGAATTAATCTTACTTTATCTTGTTTAGATTTGGTAACGCTAGGTGACAACGCAACTCATTTTTGCTAAGATATAATTAGTTTAAACTAGCATGGCAAATATAACTAGCTATTATGTTATAGTGTTTGTGGCTTTTGATTAGTTTGACTCAAAGTGGTCTCCGGGGTTCCACAATGGAGTCCACGATTTACTCACTAGTATGAAAGTGCATAACAATGATGATAGTCACCAATGCAACACTTGTAGAGTTTACTCTTCCCTAGGCAAAGGTCGAAAGGGGGTACTTTATATCACAAGCTTTGACAATGATATTCACCACACCCAACACCCATTATCCATGATACATACATACATCTATATATATCATTGTCATCATCTCCACAATATTCACCATTATATCCCAAATGTTCTCAAATGTTTCATATGATATGTGCTAGTTCATTGAAGTTGTCGAGAAAAAAAAAATGATGAAAAGAAAGAAAAAAAATATGTTATGAAAGGAGGAGGTGAAGAGACGAATTTAAAAGAATAAAAAAGAGTAGAAGAAGAGTATGCCAAAAATTATGAAACGAGTGCCTTATAAAGCATGGACCACTGAGGCATAAAATTCGTCTCGTTGAAGTTTAAGTTTAGAATATAAGATTCCTTATAACCTCGCAAAAACCTATACCTTCCATGAATGCCTCGCACAAATGGGCAATGTAACTAAAAATCCACCTTACCGAGCTTGTGGTATGGGGTACTTTTAACTAGACTTAGGGGGTTCATTGGTGTCGAGACTTAGAAGGTATGCACTTAGTACTAGTGTAGACAAGGGCATGAGTTTGGCTAATTGGGAAGTTAAGGAGGACAAAAACACAAACATGTGCACAATTCTAGTTATGTTTGACATTCCGGGTTACTTTAATTTATCTTGGTACGAATGAGGGTCACGTTAAAATTTCTAAACCTTATAAAGTTTGATTGGTTCAACATTCGTAACCGTTTTACACCATTTTTATTTGAGTCATGGCCAACCCAATGAAATTAATCCGGATTTAATGTAACCCGTGTTGTGTTTCTTTTGACATGTTATTTAAATACATTTATTTTGATCTTAAAAAGAATAAGTGTGGATCATGAAAGTTGTTAAGGATAATTGTTTGATTTAGTGCTAAGTTTTGATCCATATGATGATTTAAGGAAAATGTTTGAGGATTATGAGGATATGATTAATGGAGGAATTATTGAAATAAGGAAATGATTTGTGAAAAGGAAGTTATGATTGAAGGTTTTAGAGAATGAAAGTTATTTGAGGTTTTTAGTGAATTAACCCATATCGTATTTACATCTTGATTTATAGTTAATTTTGCTTGTGAAAAAATTGTTTGAGTTAATACCACCTAGGTGTTATTGTCTTGTAGCTAAAAACAGATTTGCTTAAGGACAAGCAAAAGCCAAGTGTGGGGGATTTGATCGTTCCTTAATTGTCACGATTAATTATAACTAATTACGCAAAATTAACGTTACGCAAGTGAACAAGGAGATACTTTTATGGAGTTTTATGTGTTTACAGGTATTAAAGGTGTTGGCGCAAAAGATCGTGCAAAAATGGCGTTTTGAGTGAAAGACAGTGGAAGATGGACATGATTTGGAAGCAAAAACAGGAGCAGCTGAATTAACAAAGGCGTAATTTACGCCTGATCTGGCGTAAATTACGCCAGTACACAGATGCCTCTCAGAACAGAAATCACTTGGAGCCGTAAAAATAAGCTGAGCAGAAATACCAAAGGCATAATTTACGCCCAGACTGGCGTAAATTACGCCAGTACAAAATTCCAGAATCCGGGAAAAACGAAAATTAGCTTTTGGATAGAATTTCTTAACCCCTATTTAAGGAGGTCTTTAGGGTTACGAAAAACAACTTTTCCCTACCAGTTTTTGCAGCAGAGAACACCTAAAAACACCAAAAATCTTCAATCAAATCACCATTCTTTCAAGATTCAAGTCAAGATCAAGGTTCAAAGCATCATGCAAACATCAAGGATTTCATTGATTCTCACCACCACCATGCTTGGCTAGTCTCTTTAACTTTATCCCTTCCATGAACAATTGAGTTATGTATGATTTCATTCAAGATTATGTGATTTGTGATGTTTAATACTTTTGAATTATAATGTTATGAATCAAGTTGATTGTTGATTAATGCAAGTTCTATACTTTGTTATTGCAAGTTAGATTATTGTGATTTAACAGTGTGTTCTTGATCCAACTTAGTGTTAATTAGATTAGGGATAAAGACACTTTGTCTAGATTGCATAGTTTAATCTCAAGATAATAGAATTAATGAACTTAAGAAGTCTTGTCTATGAGATTTGATCAACAATTGATAAATATAATGCTTGTTTAAATGAATGCATGCTAAATTGGGATTGTGAAAGGATAAAGGCTTGCTTGTTGACCATAACTTCCCGTGGAACGAATCCTGCTTACCCTAGCTAAGTTAGAGTAATTAGGCTATTTTTGATTGACCCTTCGACATCGATCAATGGTTCGGTTAGCAATAGAAAACAGAAATAGCAGCAACAGCAAGGTTTAAGGTTGACAGCAGGGCACAAGATGATGACTTGGTTTGGTTTCGATGGTATATGGTTGATGATAGTGCTGTTTTGGTGGTTGTCAATTATGCAACATAAACACGAAGACAGCAGTAGGATTATGCAATTCACATTGGGTTTATGTAGTGTTGTAAAGTGATGAAAGGTGAAAGTGTTGAAGGTGATGGTGGTTAGTCCATAGTGATTTGCAGTGGTTATTTGTAAGTTGAAATAGAGAACGTTATCGTAACAACAACAGGAAATTGAAGTGGCAGTGGGTGTTCTTGAAGAGTTTGGTTAATACTAAAATCATAAGGTAAGAGATGGATTTTACACGGTTGTTCTCCAGTTGTAATTAGCAGCTGATGGATAGGCTGCAATTGACAGCAGCAGTAGACGGTTGTTGTGAAGCTTAGGCAAAGTGATGTGTGTTTGTCATCGAGGAACAAAGGTTGGCAAATGTGGTTAATTGTAGTTTTTGAGAATATTATTGAATGTATATAATATAAGAATTATTGTTAAGGTGTGAATGACTGTTGAACTTAAAGTGTCCAATATAATTGATGATGTATTCATTTTATTTTTTTTGTTTTGTTTTGTCTTGTCTTGTGAGAAACTGATAACAAGTATCCAATTTTTTTATGATTGACATACTTTATTGGACTCACATGGTTTAATAGTCAGCTCATATCCACTTTGTAGAAATCACGGATGGAAATTGGAAACAAGAAAGTAACCTTGAAAGTGATATATAACAACATATATTCTCCTAATTATTTATTTATATAATATATTTAATATTAATATTTACTAAATATATTAATAATAATATTGTTAATATTAATAATAATAATAATAATAATTATAATAATGATAAATTATTGAACACAATGATAATATGAATTACTAATAATAACATTAATAATGAACTAATATTAACATAACAAATTAACATTAATACATAATTATTTACATAAAAGGAACTTCTATATACATTATTTATAAATTACATATATTAAAATTTTATTATGTATAGAAATCATTTATATTTCGCATATATTAACCTATAATATATAAGTATTTATTTATTAACTTCATTATTAAAAAAAAATATTTTTAATTATTATATTCAAAGCTTTTAATATATATATAATTATGTATTCTAAAATACTTTCTTATCTAATTTTTACCTAACATGTTCTTACTACATAAATGAATATACTACTTACATATTTTTAAATAAACATTTAACATCATTATATATTTACAAGTAATATTCATATATATATATATATTCATATATATATATATATATACATATCTATTTACAATTAATTGTTCGTGAATCGTCGAAACTAGTCGAAGGTCAAATGGATATATGAAAACAAATTTCAAAATTTTTGATACTCAACATTACAGACTTTGTTTATCGTAGGCCTGGCAATCCAAACCCATATTGGGTTTATTAGGTATATTGGGCCTTATATTTTTACCTATTGGGTTTCCTTCTTTTTCAAATTAAAGTCATAATAGGTTTAATGGGCTTAAGAAAAAAAATACGCCAGCCATCAGTAGGTCAATTGGGTTTCTACTTTAACCTATTGGTTTTACTAGTGAGTTCCGGTTGGTTTGTCACCTCTTGGATTTACGGAGTATTGTTTTCCCAAAATCAAAAAATCCCAAGCCGATTCATGAATATGTAAGAAGAATCTATGAAAAATTGATTATCCAAGTGTTGATCGAAGGGTTTTTTCATCCGAATCTGCTGATCTTCTACAATTTCTCGCCAGGTAGGGTTTTAATCTTGAAACTATGTAAGGGTTTATCTCGATTTTTCATCCTACTGTTTGTACTTTATAGCTCTAATTTTACAAATTATGCTGTTTGTACTTTTATCTACTACTGTTATTGGCTCTAATTTTACAAATTTACATACTATGATTTAAAGATACCATTTTGGGGGTTGGTAAGTATAATTAATTTTACAAATTTTGCCATTTTGGGGTCAGGAAGTATACTTTAGGAGCAAAGGTAAGTTACAACTTACTGTGTTTTTTCCATTTTGGGGTCAGGAAGTATACTTTTGCTTTCTATTATCTAAAAGTATCAAATAA
Source organism: Rutidosis leptorrhynchoides (assembly GCF_046630445.1). Taxonomy (NCBI): domain Eukaryota; kingdom Viridiplantae; phylum Streptophyta; class Magnoliopsida; order Asterales; family Asteraceae; genus Rutidosis; species Rutidosis leptorrhynchoides. The sequence goes on along the minus strand of NC_092334.1, from coordinate 24,180,189 downwards.
AATACAAGTATTTTGAAATATGTATGAACAGATGTATATATGCAGTTGAAAAACACATATCCTGAGAGGCTAAAAGATTCACATATGCATACCAAGTGAGAAATACATATGTGTTTTTCAACTATTAGTACTTTCAAAAAAAACCTTGTATCCAAGTATTTTGAAATATATATGCAGTTGAAAAACACATATTTCTAGCTTCTTGTGGTTTTCTTAGGAGCAAATGTGTTTTCTTAAAAAATGATAGATATTCATCAGTAATGTAGTGACGTTACAAGCTTTGAGTTTTCCTACTTATAAGATATATTTTTATGGATTCACTGTATTTTAACTAATAAATGAGTAACTTATTGTCTTTTCTTTATTGTATTTGAAGAATCATGTCAGAGAATGTTCAAGATCAACCTATGAATGAAGGACCACTCGAAGAAGATGCAAGTTCATCTACAACGGGTCGACAACAACGTTCTCATGTATGGGACTATTTTGAAAAAGTACCCTTAGAGCCTGACGGAAAACAAAAGGCATCATGTACCGGTTGTGGGTTGTTGTTTAAGACCGAGCATGGAACTACTAATATGAAACGTCATATTTCTAAATGTTTTAAGCTGGATGATTCTGGTCCACTACAAAAGCGTATACGTTTAGATCAATCGGTCTACAGAGAAAAAGTGGCAATTTCAATTATTAAACATGGCTATCCCTTTCGGTATGTTGAACACGAGGCAACACGAGATTTACATAGATTTTTACATCCGGATACAAAGACGATAACAAGAAACACAGCAAAGGATGATGTTCTGAAGATTTTTGAGAGGGAAAAAGCGATTCTTAAACGCAAGTTGGAGGGCATAGCTAGTAGAATATGTTTTACATCAGATTTGTGGACTTCAATTACATCCGATGGTTACATGTCATTGACTGCTCATTATGTGGACGAAAGTTGGACTTTAAGGAAAAAGGTGTCGAATTTTCGATTTATACCCCCTCCGCATAGTGGTACCTTATTAGCAGAGAATATGGTTAACTTTTTAAAAGAGTGGGGTATTGAGAAAAAAGTTCTCACAATTACGTTGGACAACGCATCGTACAATACTAGTTTGATTGATTCATTGAAGGGTCATTTGGCATTAAATGACGGGTTGGTTTGTGGCGGTGATTCATGCACATACGTTGTGGAGCACATGTGTTGAATCTGATTGTTCAGTCGGGATTGAAAGTTATTCAGAGTGCCACTTTTATATATATATATATATATATATATATATATATATATATATATATATATATATATATATATATATATATATATATATATATATATATATATATATATATATATATATATCGGTTAAATATGTTAGAGGAAGCGCGACTAGAAAATTTAAGTTTGCCGAATGCATTGAACATCTTTCATTACGGTGTGGTAGACATGTGCATCAAGACGTAGTTACAAGATGGAATTCTACATATTTAATGCTTGATTGTGCGTTAGTCTATCGTCGGGCTTATGAGCGGTTGCAACTAGTAGATAAGGACTTCAAAACATGTCCAACACAAGAGGAGTGGACGAGAATTGAAGCAATCAAAGAGTTCTTGGAACCATTTTACGTCATCACAACATTGTTTTCCGGGAGTAATTATCCGACCTCTAACTTGTATTTTCATAATGTGTGGAAAATTCAACGTCTCCTGATCCAATTATAAGTGAGATGGCTTTTGAGATGAAATCGAAATTCGAAAAGTATTGGGAGAATTATAGTATGATATTGTCTTTTGCGATTATCTTGGATCCACGGTATAAGGTGAAAATCGTGGAGTATTGTTATGATAAACTTGGCATCCATGATATGGACCTAAAAGAAAAAGTGGACAATGTTGTAAACGGTTTAAAGAGATTATATAAGGAGTATGAGTTGTGTTCTAACATGGTGCGTGGTTCGAATTTAGGAAGAAGAAGCTCAAAAGCCGGTAAGGGTGATGATTTGGATGGATTTGATTCATATCAAAGTAGATTTAGCGAACAAGAGAATGAAAAATCTCAACTGGAGCAATACTTAGCTGAGGCTTTACTTGACAGAGACGAAGATATTGATATTTTACACTATTGGAGAAATAATCAAGGGAGGTATCCACAGTTGGCTCTTATGGCTCGTGACATATTGAGCATCCCAATCACTACTGTTGCTTCCGAGTCATCTTTTAGCATTGGCGGTCAAATCATAAGTAAATGTAGAAGTTCGTTAAAGTCGAAAAATGCTGAAGCTTTGTTATGCACTCGCGATTGGTTGTTCGAGTTCGATTTTGAAGGTAGTAAACTAATATATTTAAAAAATTTCTATCCATTAATCTTCATTTATTAATTCAAATCGTTTCTATTATTTATAGATGAAGACGAAGTAGAAGAAGAAGATCTAGTTGAGGATATTGAAGCGTTGATCCCGGTTGTTTGAAGTAGCATTATAGATTGGTCAGAACTGTTTAAAGTAGCATGATATGGAAGCGTTGATCCTAGCTCGTTGATATCGAAGCATCGATCTTTTGTTATTTATCTATTAAACTTGATTTTATGTTTGTTTATATCTATTTTTGCTTTTAAAACATGTTTTGATAGACTTCTTTTGAAACATGTGAGAACAGATTACTTCTTTTGAAATATGCTATATTAGGTTATTTTAATTATATTTGGTTGTTTAAAGTAGCATTAAAGCTTATACTGATGGTAAACCTCAATGAGGATAAAGTTGTTCTAAATAAGCTTCATAAATATATAACAATATAAAGTAGCATTTGGTAAACCTCAATTCAAAAATTTTTAAATGCAGTAATAAAGTTGTTTCATGAATTTTAAAGACTTCTACCAAAAAAAAAAAAAAAAACAAAAAAAAATTGGTCTCGACCTGACCTGACCCGTTTGACCCATTTGACCTGTTTAACCCATTTGACCTGCTAACTTATGACCTATTTGACCTGTTACCCAAACCAACCCAACCTGACCCGTTTGGACCTGTTTAAAATTTTTACCCGTTTGACCCATGACCCATTTCGACCCAAAACCATTTTGACCCGTTACCCAAACCGACCCAACCTGACCCGTTTGCCAGGCATAGTTTATCGTGTCGAAATCAAGTAAGAATAAGTTTAAATTTGTTCGAAAATTTCCGGGTCGTCACAGTACCTACCCGTTAAAGAAATTTCGTCCCGAAATTTGATTGAAATGGTCATAACTGACAATAAGTATGTTTTCATGGCGCATACGAGCTAGAAATTAGAGTTTTATCATCATTGAGTAATATAGATAAAACAATTCGATTACGCGAAGAGTATAAGTGAAGCTATCACAAAAGAGTGAAATGAGATAGACAAGTTTCATCATAACTTTTCACTAGTCATGGTTGAATTCCGGAATTCAAGGGATTTAAAGATAATCTTCAAAATCTAAAAGATTTGATTCTTCGGCGAGTAAGAAAATTAAGATCGCTATAATTAAATACAGTGATCTGCCTCGATTACTCTGTCTGATATTTCCATTATAAATTAGTCTCTTCTGTTCCATTATTCTCACCATTCATATACTTCCTTTCTTAGTTCATACATCCAACGGATTGTGAAAATACTTAATCCAGTTCTGATCCTTGTCCTTATCCTTACTATTGCAACAATCATTCTCCTTTTCCAACTTCCACAAGAGGAATCTGCTTTCTTCTACTTCGCCTTTGGGATTATAATGTTTTTAATTCTCCCATGTCTTTATGTTGCGATAAACATTGATATACACGATTTGTAATTTCCGTGTTGTTATTGGGCTTTATATTTTCTCTTATATTTTGGAGCTCTTTGCCCTTTTATTATCTTCTCGACCTCTATTAAAGCGAGTAACGGTCTAGAATTCATAGGTATGAAATTTTGTATGATTATAGTATTCCAAGCAGAAAGGAATGTATTAGCACGATTTGATTTGTCAATTTACCAGATTCACTGAGAATAGAACTATCAAGAATGTACCTTCTTGATATGTTCAGAAGTTAAGTAGAATGAAAGAGTTATGTAACATGGCACATGATGACGTTATGATCTGTGAATCATCACGTCCCATTAGAAAATCAGCATGACTTACTATAATATAATCACGTTGATCAAGTGTCATTATATTATACTAACTCATGCATCAATTTCCAACATCACTTCAAAATTCATTCATAATTTACACTTAGATGTTACAGAATATTGAAAACTAAAACAGTTTTCAATATGATGTAATACAGATAGCACGAAGAGGTATATAATCTCGGATGAAAATATTTATGAAAATATCCTCAGAAATATCGAAGATATTGATGATGATATTTTGAAATTTCTAAGTTCGATGGTTGATGGAGAAAGATTTTCCGCAAGATTTTAACATGACTTCGGAGCAAGATATTCTCTAAAGATTTCAACGGATCCAGAATTTTCTGGATTCTTTGAATATAGGTATGGTCCTTGTATTTGTCCTTGGTCTCCTTCATGGGTAGCTCAATATGTTTTTCAGTACCAAATTTTCTATCGAGCGTTCCTAACACTCCTTTCTTTATCATCAAACTTTTGGCCGTTTAAGCCATCTACAATTTTACTGTTTCCTCTGCATTTAATGCAGCCATATCTGAATCGTCGGTTATCAATTCGAGGTGGTTTCAGGAGAATTGTGTTTTTAGATGATTAAACGCTGATGGTAATATGATGGAATATGAAAGGTTCCCCGGTAGCAATAAAAGAACATACATAATAATCAAGGTGATAATAAGGTTGTTTCGAACGAAAAGTCGAAGTTGATTTGCTGAAGCTGTGACAAAATTTGCTACTTTGAAAAGAGATCGCAAAGTTATTTTTGCTAATAAATGCCAAAGGATCTGACGCGGCTACGTGTTAAACTTTTACTCAGTTGCCGAGAGTTTCCAGGTGCATAACTAAATGCCTAAATCTTTCCCTCCGTAGATGAAGTGCGGTTGGTTCATCCTCTTGATTGAGGTGTTTTCAAGAATCATGAAAGGTTTGAATGCAGATTGTAATTGTCAAGGTACAATTAAGGTTTAAGATGAAATCAAGTGGCAACTTGAAGAATTGTTTAGTTTCATATGTTATAATCAATATTTTAATTTATTTTAATTGTTTAATGTTATTAATCTACAGTTGATAGTCCACAGTTGACAGTCGAATAATTCATATATAGTTTAATATATAATATTCGAATTAATTTATACATGTCGTGACCCGTATACGTCTCAGACTCGATCACAACTCAAACTATATATATTATTGTAGAATCAACCTCAACCCTGTATAGAGAACTCAATCATTACTGCATATAGAGTGTCTATGGTGATTCCAAATAATATATATAGATGCGTCGATATGATATGTCAAAACCTTAAATACGTGTCCCGATATTTAAAGTGCGTAAAATAAATAACAGAAATTAAATAACGATAAATAAAGTGCGTAAAGTAAATAACAGAAATTAATTAACAATAAAAAAAATTGCGAGAATTAAATTGTGATAAAATAAATTGCGATAATTAAATTGCGATAAATAAAATGTAATACGGAATTAACAGTTAGCTAGGAACAGTTAGCTAGGATTTTGTTAGCGTGGATTCTTAACAAAATTTCATATTGTTAATTAGTGTGTTTCTAATCAATTTTTATTGTGTCCATTTTTTCTTCATTATGCCACTTGTTGGATTCTGATATATCAAAATCCTAATAGGAAATTTAAATTTGAATGAAAATAGTTATTCTATGATGAATGGATTAGTATAGTTGTGGTTGCAAGTAGGATAGTAAATGACTGTTGAATCAGATTAGAAGAACGTACAATGTAACTTATTAATGTGAAATTTAAATATTCCTCGGGTATTACCTACCCGTTAAAATATTTTCACCATTAACAGTTTGTACAAGAGAATTTTTAATTACAATCTTTATGAAAATATATATACATATATATTTTCTTCAGATGTATTCATAGATTTAATGAGTTAATATAATATTAATCTCATTTGATTTACCGTTTAGAACTAGAATATATAATCTCTAAAACATTGAAGATTACATAATCGTCATGTCGAACGAAAATAAATGATGTAGAACGATTCGCAGATTTATGATTATGCTCGAGGTACATAATTAGATGTTGAGGTATATGATGTGAACTTGATTTGTTGGTGGTACTGGTATTGATGTTGGTGCTGGTGATGTTGCTGAAGCTGGTACGTTTTGCACCATATTCTCCAAATTGATTACTAGAGCGCGAGGTTCATTGACTTCTTGTATTACTCCGGGATGATGGTCAGTCGGAACGAGCGGATGAATAAGGTTCAGAATTGCGGATAGAATATAATCTTGTCGAGTTACCCTGGAAATGAGACTGAAAATGGTGTCTCGAACAGGATCGTCGGCAAACGCTTCAGGTTCATTGTTAAGAGGTGAATTCGGTTGGTGGAAGGGATTGCCTTCTACGCGTCTCTATTGATTTAATAGACTACGAACTCATCATATGAATTAGTTGATTCATTCTGGTTATGCTGCTTTCGGAGTTCGAGTGGAAATCCATATCGGAATAGCTGTCGGAATAACTATCGGAATAGCTATCAGAATCTGAGGGACTCGAACTGGTTGAGGGATTTGTCTCGTACGATCAGATGAAGGATTTTCAATAAGAAATAGATTATAGGATGTAGATTAGTACCCTACAATACATAATTTACATATGCATATATAATACTAAAATCCCATAAGTTACGGAGGAATCTACAGAAGTTGTCAGGCAAAGTCTACAGTAACAGGTATGCTAAGATACGAATTTTGTCTATACACTAATCATGCAATCATTGCAGTAAGATGTGTCTAGACTAAGAATGATAATCAGGTAATTTTCTAAGGACGATAAGTAGATGATTTTCGTCACGAATGATAAGCAAAACTTTTGACATGCAGACACGGTAGAAGTCCAGACTCACTAATGCATCCTAACGACTTATCAGTTAGACACACTAATGCAGACCTGGTTCGCTAAGACCTCTGCTCTGATACCAACTGAAAGGACCCGTCCTAATCCATCCGGACGAAGTCCATATTGATTACAAACGATTCACAATAGTTGATTACATCGCGAGGTACTTGACCTCTATATGATACATTTTACAAACATTGCATTCGTTTTTAAAAGACAACTTTCATTTACATCGACAGTTAACAGCATGCATACCATTTTATAATGTATCCATCTATAATTGACTTAATAATAATCTTGACGAACTCAACGACTCGAATGCAACGTCTTTTGAAATATGTCATGAATGACTCCAAGTAATGTCTCTAAAATGAGCAAATGCACATCGGAAGATTTCTTTCGTACCTGAGAATAAACATGCTTTCAAGTGTCAACCAAAAGGTTGGTGAGTTCATTAGTTTATCATAAATAATCATTTCATAATTTTAATAGACCACAAGATTTCATATTTCCAATTCTAATAAATAAACGTCCCATGCATAGAGACAAAATTATCATTCATATGGATTGAACACCTGGTAACCGACATTAACAATATGCATATAGAATATCCCCATCATTCCGGGATCCTCCTTCGGACATGATATAAATTTCGAAGTACTAAAGCATCCGGTACTTTGGATGGGGCTTGTTGGGCCCGATAGATCTATCTTTAGAGTTCGCGTCAATTAGGGTTTCTGTTCCCTAATTCTTAGATTACTAGACTATATAGGGTGATATTCGATTTGATAATCCAACCATAGAATGTAGTTTCGATCACTTGTGTCTATTTCGTAAAGCATTTATAAAAGAAGCGTATGTATTCTCAGTCCCAAAAATATGTATTGCAAAAGTATTTAAAAAGGGAATAATGAAACTCACGCATATAAATATTGTAAAATAGTTAATAAAGCATTTGCATGTATTCTCAGCCCAAAAACGTAAAGAGTAAAAAGGGCAAATGAAACTCACCTAATGTATTTTGTAGTAAAAATACATATGACTATATTGAACAATGCAGGGTTGGCCTCGGATTCACGAACCTATAACAAGTATATATATTAACACATATAATGAAAATCAAATAATTCAATCTATTAATTTCATAGTATTTATATATTTAGAGTTGTAGTTTATATATAATTTTTACTAATTCCCAGTATCTATTTTATTTATATCTTAAACTATAGGTTATCTATATTTATTCTGTATATAATAAAAATTAATATTTAATCATAAAGTTATATATGTATATAAAAAAATCAATAATTTGTTATATGTAATATTTATATAATCAATTTTAATATGTTTATTCCAAGATTTTTATGTAATACTAATATAATTATGTATCAATTTTTGTTTTCTTATGTATTTAATATTTATTTGATAAAGTAATGTTACTAATAATAATAAAAATCATGTTAATGATGAAAATAATAATAATACTAATAATGATGAATAAAATGATAGTTTTAATAAAATTGTTAATTTTTAATGATAGTGTAAATTTTAATAACTATAATACTAATAATCTTATTACTAATGGTAATGACATTACTAATAATGATATTCATAATAATAATGATAATAATAATAATATTTATAATAATTATAATAATTCTAATACTTTATAATAATAATAATAATAATAATAATAATAATAATAATAATAATAATAATAATAATAATAATAATAATAATATTAATACCTATACCTAACATATAACATCACGCATTTTATTAGGGATCCCCAAATTCAGATCGAGTTAACGAATCAAACCCAGAGAGGGGTATTATCATTGAACAATCGATCAATCTTCATTTTTATCATTAACAGATCCATCAACAGCAATCATCGATGACTAGCAGGTCCTAGATTCGAAATCACCCTCGTTCGATATCATCATTAATCTCCTTCATCATCGTCGATCATCCTCCTTTATCAATTGATCCAGTAACCGATTCCTTTAATTTATGAATTAGGTAATTGATTTATTTTGTTCTCTTAATTCTTCATCTTTCTACATATATTTATATATTTTGTGTTTTTATTTATTAAATAAATATATATATTTTTTTATATATATAGATAGAACATGGCAGTAATAAATGGTGTTTAATGGTATTTTGATGTTTCGTTTCAATTAGAAATAGAAAACGCACCGCAATAGTTGAATGTGTTCGGTTATGTTGCAGGTTAATCCGAAGTATAAAATGATGGCGACAGTAGCTGGTAACAAGCAGTCAAATGGGTTGGGTTTTTGTATTGTTTGAGCAAGGAGTATAAAGGTACGTTATTTTGTTCATGAGTTTAGGGTATTGAGAGGAATAGTTGTCGGTATATAGATAATGATGTATTTACCTTTGATGGTGTTTGAATAAAGAGCAACAAATTTGTGAATATAAGTCGATTTGTAGTAGAATAATCTGTTCAATTGATGGTGCTTGATCAAACAGCAGCTCACGACATTAAGGGGTGTTTGTTTGGGTCTTATCGAAATAGAAACAAACAGAACAAGTAAAGTAGGCTTCATTTTCTTTTCTTTTAAACCAACAGCAACAGATTCCATGATTTTTGGGTTTTGTTCGTTTGACAGAAACAGTCACAGTCTGCAACAGCAAGGAACTGTAGTAGTAGCATGATTTATGTTTCGGTTAGCAATAGAAAACAGAAATAGCAGCAACAGCAAGGTTTAAGGTTGACAGCAGAGCACAAGATGATGACTTGGTTTGGTTTCGATGGTATATGGTTGATGATAGTGCTGTTTTGGTGGTTGTCAATTATGCAACATAAACACGAAGACAGCAGTAGGATTATGCAATTCACATTGGGTTTATGTAGTGTTGTAAAGTGATGAAAGGTGAAAGTGTTGAAGGTGATGGTGGTTAGTCCATAGTGATTTGCAGTGGTTATTTGTAAGTTGAAATAGAGAACGTTATCGTAACAACAACAGGAAATTGAAGTGGCAGTGGGTGTTCTTGAAGAGTTTGGTTAATACTAAAATCATAAGGTAAGAGATGGATTTTACACGGTTGTTCTCCAGTTGTAATTAGCAGCTGATGGATAGGCTGCAATTGACAGCAGCAGTAGACGGTTGTTGTGAAGCTTAGGCAAAGTGATGTGTGTTTGTCATCGAGGAACAAAGGTTGGCAAATGTGGTTAATTGTAGTTTTTGAGAATATTATTGAATGTATATAATATAAGAATTATTGTTAAGGTGTGAATGACTGTTGAACTTAAAGTGTCCAATATAATTGATGATGTATTCATTTTATTTCTTTTGTTTTGTTTTGTCTTGTCTTGTGAGAAACTGATAACAAGTATCCAATTTTTTTATGATTGACATACTTTATTGGACTCACATGGTTTAATAGTCAGCTCATATCCACTTTGTAGAAATCACGGATGGAAATTGGAAACAAGAAAGTAACCTTGAAAGTGATATATAACAACATATATTCTCCTAATTATTTATTTATATAATATATTTAATATTAATATTTACTAAATATATTAATAATAATATTGTTAATATTAATAATAATAATAATAATAATAATTATAATAATGATAAATTATTGAACACAATGATAATATGAATTACTAATAATAACATTAATAATGAACTAATATTAACATAACAAATTAATATTAATACATAATTATTTACATAAAAGGAACTTCTATATACATTATTTATAAATTACATATATTAAAATTTTATTATGTATAGAAATCATTTATATTTCGCATATATTAACCTATAATATATAAGTATTTATTTATTAACTTCATTATTAAAAAAAAATATTTTTAATTATTGTATTCAAAGCTTTTAATATATATATATAATTATGTATTCTAAAATACTTTCTTATCTAATTTTTACCTAACATGTTCTTACTACATAAATGAATATACTACTTACATATTTTTAAATAAACATTTAACATCATTATATATTTACAAGTAATATTCATATATATATATATATATATATATATATATATATATATATATATATATATATACATATATATATATATATACATATCTATTTACAATTAATTGTTCGTGAATCGTCGAAACTTGTCGAAGGTCAAATGGATATATGAAAACAAATTTCAAAATTTTTGATACTCAACATTACAGACTTTGTTTATCGTGTCGAAATCAAGTAAGAATAAGTTTAAATTTGTTCGAAAATTTCCGGGTCGTCACAGTATCCGCCCCAAAACGATTTGAAATAAAAAATTACACTAATTTTTTTCTTCAAAAAATTAAGGTTTTTTTAGTGTTTACTCTCTTTCATTAGTTTCGCCACATCTCATACCGGGTTCAAGTTCCGCCACTGAGCATGAGGAAAGAAAGCCTAGGTTGCCGCAGATAAGATTGGTCGTTATTGAGTTGGTTTTGTGTGGGGTTTGTTATGCATGTTTATTTTCGTTGTTTGTATTTGATTAGTTAGGTGGTTGTCTTGTATCGGTGTTTAGTTGTTTGTTTTGTTGTTGGCTTTTAGCCTTTGTAGGTTTGTTATTCTATCAAGTTTGTTTTGTTTGTTCGGTTCGGCCCACATTTGGTTAGGTTTGTTGGCCGCATAGGCAAATTTAGCACTAAGCCACTAAGCATTTGTTTACAAAGTATAACTCAAATTATATAGGACATCAATAAATTATAAGATACGACCTCATATATTTTTTAGATTAACGACTTCATGAAAGATAACAACCGTTCTTTAGAAAGAAAAAAAGTGTCACTCAAATTGTATATGACCTCCTTGAGTTTTGATTTTAAAATCTCCACTGGTTGGCTAGCTAGTTGTTTAGTTGCGAGGCCGGTCAATTTTATCCTTAATTTTACAATGACTTTTTAAGATCTCATTTGTATTATTGTATACTCAATGATAACTCTCTTTTACTTTCTCACTTTTTATATTTTGACATTAGTAAGTTTATTGAACATAATAGTAACACCTTTATGAAAGTTTGATCAATGCGAAAATAGAAATCCTAGATGAAACAGCAAACATGTCACTCTACATTAGACTAAAATGATTGTTAACCGTAAGGTGTTGGTGTACATGTGATGACCTAACGTCCTATATGGGAGGTCAGGGGTTCGATCCCCATGTGCTGCAAAATATTTTTCTCGAGGTTATCCATCCATTTCATGGGCCTTAGAGGTTGTGAGCATCTTGCGTTCAAGCCTCACCCGAGAGGGTTATACTACACACAATGCCCGTGTGGATTCGATGTGGGGGTTTCCTCATGAGGGACGGTAGGACTTTAATGTTCGTCCCAAGAAATGATCGGTTAGGCAGATTCCGACATCTTGTTCCGACCCGTTAGTGTTTCCTAACCGTCGTTTAAAAAAAAAAAAGCCTAAAATGATTGTTAACAATTGAAATCGAAAATTTACCGATTGTCTTACATAAAATATACATTCTTCCGAGAGTTAATAGTTTCATGTCCATGATAATAACGCGTCCAAAGTTGGATACATAAAGAAAATATGAAGCTTGTTTCAATTTCCCCCTTATGTATGTATGTTTATATAACTATCAATTTTTGTAACTAAATTACATCTCACATTTCATGTATGTATGTGGGATTCCTATCCACCTAGACTACAACTTGTTAATGTATGTCACTAACTTACACAACTAATGCAAAATGATTTTTATCTGCTATAAAAAACATTTGTTTATATGTATAATGGCTATCTCGCTTTCTACCGGAGCTCAGATTATGTACCATGTCCAGAGCTAGCCTTAAAAAAAGTTCGATAAAAATGATTGACCCTTGAAAGTACGGTGAAAACTCTTTCCCCTAACCTATAAAGGATGATTCAATGATTGAGCCTTGAATATATGTTAAAGTATTGAAAATGTATGCATTTTCTATTTATAGATTTCGGCTTAGAATAGCAAATAAACCATACGAGAAATTTAAGTATAAGTCATGTGAAGTTGTTTAATCTTAGGTAAACACAAAAACTATTTTTGTCTACGACAAAACTCGAATTCACAACTTTAAGATTTAGTTCTCATGATACTATAAGGTGGAAAGCCCTTTGGTATAATTCTGATACTGATGAAACTACATCTTGTATTCAATGTTAGTTATAGACTCATGATGAACAAGTATACCTCAATAAGACATCAAAATTGTTTGGTTCTGGATTTTATTTGGAGTTCAAACTATACAATACGCATATTATATCAAATTTTCAGTTATTTAGGTAATTAGTAGTTAAATGATAATAAAAAAATGATTGGAAAACCTTAATAAATACTTGAAATGGATTATATTGAGTTCTCAGTGTTAAGTTAAATGATATCTTGCAACTCCATTTATCCCATTTATAACGGTGTTAGATATTGTTGTTACTGTTATTAAAAACATACGCTATCATATTCAACTCTAAATTTTATCAAATGTTATTTAATGATATGCTATGTGGTCCGTATCAAATAATCCTTATTTTTGTATACGGGTTATTCATGTATGAAGTGTTGGGACCGGCAAGGATTGTTGGAAGCTTCGACGAGCCCAACACACCACTATAGAGGATCTAGACTATACTAGACTCACTACACCAACACTTTGACGTTGGTTAGCCTTTAATTTTATAAATCCTTAGTGCACAATGTACTTAGGCGACAGTGTCGACCATATATCTTTAGGCGGTATAACCGACCATGTATTACTTAGGCGGCAGAGCCGACCATATAATAAGAACAACAAAAGTGCACTAAGAACTTAAACACAAACTAAGGCTTGATCGGGAAACTTAACAAAAACACTTATATTAAATTACAATTACAATATTACTTACAAGCTTTCTCTTCTCTACTTTCGCTAACTCACACTCTTCTTCTCTTCTTCACAACTCACTTCTTATTTCACTCTCACAACTTCACAGACACAAATGAAATCTCCTCCCATATTTATACTACTCCATGGAACATTCTAGAACCTAGATATTTCCATGGATATATAAATATCTAGATATTTCTACAACCTACAAATATCTAGATTTTTCTTTTACATTTCAATTTCTAGATTTTTCTCTCATATTCTAATATCTAGATATTTTCTTATACATATTAATATCTAGATATTTTACCCATATACATTTACTAATTCCATATTATTCTAAATTTGCATTGTATTTTAACACTCCCCCTCAATGCAAATTTTCTTCCAACGATGTCTTGCAGACCATTCCAAGTGCTTCTCTGAATTTTGTAAACTTCGGTTTACTTAGGCTCTTGGTGAATATATCTGCTACCTGTTCATCTGTCTTTGTTGGCACCATCTTGATCTCCCCTTCAAGGACCTTCTCGCGAACATAGTGATAGTGTACTTCTATATGTTTTGTTCTTGCGTGAAAGACTGGATTCTCTGCTAGACGTATAGCTGATAGGTTATCGCAGAAAAGCTCTACTTAATAGTCTGTTGATTGATGAAGATCTTCCATTAGTTGTTTCAACCATGTAATTTCTTGTGTTGCTGATGATGCCGATCGATATTATGCTTCAGTGCTTGACAAGGATACTGTTGGTTGTCTCTTGCTGCACCATGATATTACTCCTGATCCAAGACTAAACATGTATCCAGTTGTTGACCGTCGTGTATCATAGTCTCCAGCGTAATCGGCGTCACAATATCCAGTCATGTGACATTCTTTTGTTTTCTTGTACAAAATGCCAAAGTTAATAGTGCCTTTAACATACCTTAAGATGCGTCGTACAACATCAAGGTGAGGCTTCTTCGGATTGCTCATGTATCGACTAACCACTCCAACTGTATAAGATATGTCTGGCCGGCTTAGTGTGAGATAAATAAGACTTCCGACCATCTTTCGATACATGGTAACATCTTGAAGACTTTTTCCTTCATCGGCTCGTAGTTTTGTATTCGGATCCATCGGAGTTGAGATAGGTTTGCAATTAAGCATTTCGTACTTTTGTAAAAGATCTCGCGCATATTTCTGTTGTCCCAGAAATAATCCTTCTCTTTTCTGCTCTATTTCGAGTCCAAGAAAATGTTTGAGTTCTCCAAGCTCCTTCATATGAAATCTGATAGACAGATTCTCTCTTGTTCTTTGGATCTCCTCATAGTGATCTCCCGTGATGATTAAGTCATCCACATATACTAGCACTATGGCTAGTTTTCCTTGATCTTGTTTCACAAATAAACTAGAATCTGAAGGAGCAACTGTGAAACCACTTTGTACTAAGAACTCGCCAATCTTCCCGTACCAAGCTCTTGGAGCATGCTTCAAGCCGTATAGTGCTTTCTTTAATTTGCAGACATGGTCAGGATGAGACTTGTTCTCAAAGCCTCTTGGTTGCTCCATATAAATTTCTTTGTCAAGTTCTCCATGTAAGAAAGCGTTCTTGACATCCATCTGCCACAGCTTCCAAGATTTGCTAGCGGCTAAAGCTAGTAGAGCTCGAATTGTTGTGATCTTCGCCACTGGACTAAACGTTTCTTCATGCCCATATTGTTGAGAAAAACCTCTAGTAACAAGTCAAGCTTTATACCTTTCAATGGAGCCATCTGATCGAGTCTTCACCTTGTAAACCCATTTACAAGATATTGGTTTTACATCTTTTGGCTTTGGAACTAAACTCCATGTCTGATTTTCTTTTAGTGCATTAATTTCTTCTTCCATCGCTTTCTGCCATTCTTGACTTTGTGCTGCTTCTTCATAAGTGGAAGGTTCAATAGGTATTGATTCATCCACATGAGCAGCATTGGCATACCTCGGATTAGGTTGCCTCGGCCTTGTTGATCACCGTAATTCTTGCACATGCTCCTCGGCATCCATTTGGCTTGGACGAACCTTTTCGAATGTAGATTGATGTACCCCAGTTTTCCATGGACTCGTTTCCTTAGAGTACGATCCATCTCCTTCTTTAATTGGATCCGATATGTGCTCTTTATGTTCTTCTTTCTCTTTTGGAACTTCTTCTAATCCGTGAGATTCTGGAAGCTCTATCTTTTGAGGTGACCACCATGAAGAAGCTTCATCAAATACCACATTTCTTGTAGTATAACACTTTCCAGTATTTGGATCACAACATCTCCATCCTTTTCTTGATTCATCATAACCTACAAAAATGCATCGAATTGCCTTCTTATCAAATTTGATTCGGAGATGATCTGGCACGAAGACGTAGCATAAACATCCAAAAACCTTGAGATGATTGACGGTTGGCTTGATCTTCCATAATCTTTCATATGGTGAAATATATCCCAACTTTGTTTGTGGGAGTCTGTTAATCACGTATGAAGCCGTCCTCATACATTCGGCCCAAAATCTTCCTGGTACATTCTTACCATGAAGCATACTTCGACAAGTTTCAGCAAGATGACGATTCTTACGTTCTGCCACTCCATTCTGTTGTGGAGTATTAGGGCAAGTTAATTGCCTTCTAATCTTGTGCTTCTTAAGATAGATATTGAACTCGGTTGATAAATATTCTCCTCCATTATCTGTGCGTAAGTATCGAATCTTAGTATTGAGCTCACTTTCTACCTTGTTCTTGAACTCTTTAAACTTCAGAAAAGTCTCCGACTTCTCCTTCATGAAGTAAACCCACACATATCTTGAGAAGTCATCAATGAATGTCACCATATACTTCATTCCTCCAAGTGATGTTTGTTTCACTGGGCCAAAGACGTCTGAGTGTATGAGCTCTAGTGGTGTCTTGGACTGATATTGTGACTCCTTGAATGGCAATTGGTGAGCTTTTCCAAATTGACATCCAGCACATATTGTATCTGTTCGGATATCAATTTGAGGAAGCCCATTTACTATGCGTTTCACCATCATCTCCTTTAACTTGTTGTAGCCCACATGCCCAAGACGTTCATGCCAAAGATCAGCCGTCTCATTCTTTCGAGTCTTATCCACATATGCTGTTTTAGCAGATAGTATATAAACCGACTCTATTCTTCTTCCTTGCATAATTGGATTGCCAACCACCTTCACTCTCTTGAATACGGACACATCTTCTGGTCCAAAGAGCACATAATTCTCTTCTGCTGTCAATTGTGGTACTGACAGTAAATTCTTCTTTAGGCCAGGGACAAGATACACCTTCTCGAGTTGGAGCTTATGAGAGTCGCCTTCATTTGGAATTATTGTCTTTCCAATGTGAGAAATAGACAACCTTGAATTGTCGGCTGTCAACACGACTCTCTTTCCTTTGTAATCCTCCATTTCTTGCAGCTTCGTCTCATCATTGGCCATATGATTTGAGCACCCAGAATCAATGATCCAATCATCTTTGTAGTTTATTTTTGACTTTAAGGTTGCTGCAAGAGCTTGATCATCCATGTCAGCTTCAACGGAGAGTCCTGCTTCTGCATCCCATGTTTCCTCATTAATGGTTGCTTCGAATGTGACCTCTTTCTTCTCATCTCTTGCGGCGGCCACATTTCCTTCGAAAGTTCGCCTTCTGGGGAATCTACATTCTCGAGCAAAATGACCCTTCTTGCCACAATTGAAGCATTCACCATTCTTTCTCTTATCATTTTCCCCGTATTGTTGGCGATGATCTCTTCTTCCTTGTTGAGCTCCCCGAGCTCCCCCTGAAGTGTTGCCTTTTGACTTTGGGTGACTCTTCCATCCATATGTCTAACTTTCTTTCATCGCATCTTGTCTTCGATATGTTGCTTTCTTCTTATTGGTGAAGAGTGCATCTTCTCCGTCTTTTATGGTTACTTCATTCATCTGCTTGGCTAATGCCTCTTGATTAGCCAATAAATTCTCCAGCTCTATTAATGATGGTTCAGTAGGCCATCCTCTCACAGCGGCTATAAATCCATTATACTCGGATCTTAAGCCATGGATGATAATTCTCTTCATCCTTGCATCACTCACTTTCTCTTCAGGAGCAAGTTGAGATATCTCACGAAAAATAGATTTCACCTTGGTGAAATACTGAGAAATAGACAGACTTCCTTGTGAGATACCCGCGAGCTCATTTTCCAAGAGCTGGAGGCGTGCTTCATTATTTTTTGAAAATAATTTTTCAAAAGTTTCCCAAGCTGCCTTTGGTGTTTTCTCGTCACGGATGTGCTCCAATAGATCCTCCTCGATTGTAGTCTTCAATATAAATAAAGCCTTCCCGGCCTTGATGTTCCATTTTCTCAAGGCTTCGGCATTTTTTTTCGGTGGAGGCGTAGTGTCACTACCAGCAACTATTTCCCATAAATCCTGTCCTTGTAGGTAGGATTCTATGCAAGTCCGCCAATAACCATAGTTGTGGTTATTGAGACTCTTGATTCCACTGCTCGTACTTGCAAGATCTGTCATCATGACGTCCAACGTCCAATAAGTTTGGTCCCTGACCGATGAGCTTTCACAGTTCCTAACTGTGCTCCGACAGAATCTCCCTTAGGGCCTTGGTGTTAACAAGACGATGTAAACGTCCAACGTTTACCAATTTCCTCCACTAGAAATGGTCCCGAACGACCCGATCTGATACCAATTGTTGGAAGCTTCGACGAGCCCAACACACCACTATAGAGGATCTAGACTATACTAGACTCACTACACCAACACTTTGACGTTGGTTAGCCTTTAATTTTATAAATCCTTAGTGCACAATGTACTTAGGCGACAGTGTCGACCATATATCTTTAGGCGGTATAACCGACCATGTATTACTTAGGCGGCAGAGCCGACCATATAATAAGAACAACAAAAGTGCACTAAGAACTTAAACACAAACTAAGGCTTGATCGGGAAACTTAACAAAAATACTTATATTAAATTACAATTACAATATTACTTACAAGCTTTCTCTTCTCTACTTTCGCTAACTCACACTCTTCTTCTCTTCTTCACAACTCACTTCTTATTTCACTCTCACAACTTCACAGACACAAATGAAATCTCCTCCCATATTTATACTACTCCATGGAACATTCTAGAACCTAGATATTTCCATGGATATATAAATATCTAGATATTTCTACAACCTACAAATATCTAGATTTTTCTTTTACATTTCAATTTCTAGATTTTTCTCTCATATTCTAATATCTAGATATTTTCTTATACATATTAATATCTAGATATTTTACGCATATACATTTACTAATTCCATATTATTCTAAATTTGCATTGTATTTTAACAAGGATGATAAATGGTGCCGGATAAAGTTATATGAAAAGGACAAGGAGTGGCAAAGAGCCAAAGAAGAGGATGATTTATAAAGACAGCATATCGTCACTATGACTGAAGACAAGATAGAAGGATTCTGGATAAGACATGCCAGATAAGTGATGGCCGGACAAGAGTTTTCGTGAAGAAACACTCAAGGAATAACTTAGGTCGCACTTACACATAAGCCCTCTAACTTTGGGAAACATGTGTGCCATCCGGAAGCCTGCACACGTGCCCCAAAATATCTAGGCAGTGGCACACGAGGGGAGCGTATGTGCCACGTCAGCCCGAATATTTAGAAAAGTTTGTTATGCACATAAGTGGTACGTGTGCCACGTCAGCCCAAGTATTTATAAAAGTTTGTTATGCACATAAGTGGTACGTGTGCCACACCACCTGCTCAAATAACAAACTTTTTCGCCTATAAATAAGACCCTTTGGGTCATTCATTTCACAGACATTCAATTACTGTAAACTCACTCTGCCAAACTTATATCTCAAATACAGTTTACTCAATTCCTTTACTCTATTCTGATTGAATTTCGATAATCTTCATCGTAGTTCATTACCTAAGATATATATTACTCAATCTAACTGGGTAGATTAATCGATTTATTATTTTACACCAACGCGACCACTCGGTTATAATCGGGTTTGCACGATTGTCATAGCTAAACAATCGGTCAATCCTCTATTTCCCAAATTAAGCAGACGTGTTACTCTAAGTTTTTAGTTTGATCATTACTCAACATTATGATAGCCCATAGTTGTTGTTTTACATTACATGGAATATGTTGTGTACCAAGGATCATAGATACAATTGCAACTATTATCTTGTTGTAGATTATGAGTTTCTATGATGCATTGTTGAACATTTGTAATTATTGATTGCTGCTCATTTTTATTTTCATAACGTTCACTAAATTTTGTGCTTGTTGAACACTTTCAAGTGTTAAGGATAAAGAGGTGAAGTTGAGCATCTAGCAGGGAATGAAAATTTTTAAAGATTCAGAGGTGGATTGCGCTCAGGGGCGGATCCACTAAGGTCAACTGGGGGGCATTTGACCCCAATGGAAAAATTATATTTAGTGCATCTAGTTACTTTCGGACCTTATAAATTAAGCCCATGAAAAATATGCCCCCACTGGACTAAGTAAAGGCAGCAACTTCTAAGTTTGATAGTTCCATGTGTCTTTATATAGAGATGAAATTGTAGGACAAATGTGTGTATGTGTCGATGTGGGACTAGTTCCATCTATATTTGTTTATATATATAAATTAAATAGTGGGAAGAATATGTGTATGAATCGGTGTGGGAGTTAATCTAACTTCAGTGATGTATTATTTATGCTCTTTATTTTTTTTTCTTTTTAAAAGCCAATAAGTAAATGAATTTATTAATTATTAATTTGATGAATAATTACATGGATATCTTAGCCCGGAGAGCTATGGAGTTTTTCAAGCAATCATACCCACACCCACTTTATTGAATTGTCAATGAATGAGTAGTCTTTGAACAACTTAAAACGAAAATTGGCATATAATATGATGCTAAGAGTAATTACGATCTCTTAGTATAGTAATTAGATGTAAATTTTAAAATCAAAGAACAATTTTCTCGATTAATATCTCAACATTTCTTCTATGTAAAATTTAATAATGGATGTCATTTTTTATGGGTTCGAGATAACCCGACCCGGTTTTTCATACATAACCGGACCCGTTTCAGTTTTAGCGAATTAATGCCCCCAGTAAAAATATTTTCTGGATCCGCCACTGATTGCGCTTATAGAAAGTGTGAAAGTGTGCATCAAGGTGCTCTTTAAGTTACCTATATTCTACTTTAAAAAAAAAAAATTAAACATATTCATATTTACTAGTGAAATGACCCGTGAAATCACGGGTTTATTTAAACGAAACAATTTAATGACATGTTTTAGGTATTAAGTAAATGTAAATTCTAAATCCATTTATTTTAATGACCCGTTCGAATAAGAAACTTGTCGTTGTTTTTACAAATATATAGACACATGTATTTTCGCATACATATGTAACGTAATTAATCTCGTAAAGATAATCCATATTTGAATATTAATAATATAATAATTATAATTATAATTATTATAATAAAAATAAATAATAGAGTAATATTAAAGTTTGCTCAAAGTTGAGTATTTATATTTTTAATACAATAATAATTATTAGTAATAATAATAAATGCCTTTTGAATTTTTTTAGAAAAATTAAAATACAATTATTATATAAAAGTTGTACAATATGCTTTAAAATTTATAAATATGAGAGATTAGTATTTCCTTTTATAAAAGATTTGTTTAATTATTTAATTTAAAATTAATTAAGAATTATGATATCATGTACATGCTCTCTAAATTTTTCTTTTTATTTTTTAATTTATTTTAGTGAAGGAAAAAGCTTATTTATGATGTCATCATTTTAGTAAATATAATAGAACTTATAGATAGATATAGAATTGAAAACGTCTTCCAAAGAAAACGTTACGTCCCGAATTATTGTTAAATACTAGGTAAATAATATGGGTTATTATTGGTTTTAAGTCAATGTTCAAGGTCTCATGTGTTAAAAGAATATTGTGTGTGTTGTTAAATTACGTTTTGATCTTGATGTATGCGAGTTGGTCAAATATACTTTCTTATTTTTTGGGAGAAAAACACCGAGACAAGCAAAACGAAGAACTGAAAAATATCTGGCTTAATTCCGGGCGCGAAGTATTAACAAAAGTTGGTATAACAAAAATGTAATTTCGCGGTCACCATTCCTTACATCGAGGTTGCGAACTCAGTTTTTGAGGAGCTCGCGCGCTGTCGCGAGATAAAGGGTCACGGTCGCGAGGTGTGAGTCGGTTTGTGTAACACCCTAGGCAAATCCCACATCGCCCATGGACATGAGTGATCATGGGATTATAAGGTAATATTCACGCTTAAATGACACAACGCGTTTTGGGATCACAGGCTGAGTAGAAGTGCGAGTACGTTGTGGTTAAGCGTGCTCGGGCGAGAGCACTACCAGGATGAGTGACCTCCTGGGAAAGTGCTTCTCGTGTGTGATCGCCAAGAAAAAGCCGTGCGCCTGCGAGCAAAGCGGACAATATTGTGGTCATGTTAAGCTGGGGTGTTACAGAATGGTATCAGAGCCACTCATGTGCCGTTGGGGGTGGTGGGGCAAACCTCATCGAGGACGATGAGTCCCTAAGGGGGGGTGAATGTAACACCCTAGGCAAATCCCACATCGCCCATGGACATGAGTGATCATGGGATTATAAGGTAATACTCACGCTTAAATGACACAAAGCGTTTTGGGATCACAGGCTGAGTAGAAGTGCGAGTACGTTGTGGTTAAGCGTGCTCGGGCGAGAGCACTACCAGGATGGGTGACCTCCTGGGAAAGTGCTTCTCGTGTGTGATCGCCAAGAAAAAGCCGTGCGCCTGCGGGCAAAGCGGACAATATTGTGGTCATGTTAAGCTGGGGTGTTACAGTTTGCAGTCCGAATTTCCATCTATAAATACCCCTTTATGCCCCAACTTCATAGTCAGTTTTTATTTTACGAAATTTAGAGCGAGGGTTACGAATTTTGAAGTTTTGCAAGGTAGTTTTAAGGGTTCTTAATATAGGGATTTCAACTTTGATCAATGATTAATTATTGGTATTTTCTATTCCTTAATTTTGAATAATACAATAGTTGATTATTGTTTATCTCTTTGTTTTTTTGCTTTTGTTACTATCATGTCTAGCTAAATCTTTTGTAACCACTTAGATGATTGAAACTACGTAATGGATTGCTTATCTTTTGATTTTACATAACTGATTATTGTTCTTGATTATATTTGATATATGAACCACCGTTACTTATGCACATTAATTGATTCGATCACAAGTTTGTTGGTTGAATTAACGATAGTTAATAAGATTGAAGAACTTTTCTATATTATTGAAATATAAATTTAGATATTGTTAGATTGCATGCGGGACACCAGTGTAAAGAGGGACACTTAATTAACCTGAAATTGAATTATAATCCTAAATAATTGATTGTGTTTTTGATTTGCATGCGGGAAAGCAGCGTTAGTTGATTATCATTTCATGATAATATTGGTAGTTTGGATGCGGGAAACCAACATAGATTATTAATAGGTGAATTGACTAGTGAACTAGGATAACGACAGTTACACTTAGAGATCTAGTTGAGAAATTGCGATAATCGACAGATAATTGCAACGTCACTATGAAATCAATTATTTAATGGTTTAAATTAAAGCAACCCGAATCCTTGAGAATTGATTCTAAGTTGATGCCTTTATTACTCATGAATTCTCGTTATTTACTTTACGGTTCTTAGTTTAATTAGTTTAGAATTAAAATTCTCCAATTTTATTTAGATTAATTAATAGTTGTTATAATTCAGTAGGCTTATAACTACCTTTAATGGTTATAAGAACAAAGAGAGAAAAAGAGAGAAGAAGGAGAGAAGAAATATTGATATTGATATTTCAAGAGAAATGGTGCACCTTAAATGGTTACCATACATGTCTATTTATAGTATAAAATATTACTATGCAAGAAATATAATAATAATAAAATTAACATCCAATCTAGATATTTTATAACAAAATCTAGATATTTTATAACACTCCCCCTTGGATGACAATTTTATTAGAGAATAACTAGTACTGCCTCGTTAAAAACCTTGCTAAAGAAAACTCATTGGGATAAAACTTTAGCTAAGGGAAAAAGAGTGCAGCATAAAGTTGACTCCCCCTCAAGTAGGCAACGCCTGAGTTGTTACATCTTTTGAACATGCCTCATGCCAATATTATGAACGTGTGTTCTGAAAATAGCAGTTAGCAGTGCTTTGGTATAAAGATCAGCAGAGTTGTTGATTGAACGTATCTCATTTTAATCTGGTTGTCTTTTACGATATCTTGAGTATATGAGAAAAATCTGAGATTTTCATCTGAAACTGTATCATCTAAATCTTTTATGTACAAGTTTGGTCCACGTGATTTGTCTACGGTTTCCTTCATGGTTTGTTCAAACTGTTGTTTCAATTCCTATTCCCTTTCAGTCTTTTTCTGAGCCTTACTAATATACCATTCTTTTCCATCAAACTTATGACCGTTGAGACTGTTTATAACTTTAGCGCCTCGTCAGCATTTATGTTTTGTTCTGTCATTTTTTGATACTCTTCTTTCATTTGTACTATGTAAGCTGTATTATCTTCATAGATAGTTGTTAGGCTTTTATAGCGTTCTAGTCCACAAGAATCAATAATGATTTGTATCATTGATCTTAACTAAAATCATTCCCGAGTAGCTTCATGTAATGCAATCACTTCGGCATGATTTGATGATGTTGCAACAAGTGTTTGTTTTGAGAACGTCATGATATTGCGGTACCTCCATTTAGGAATACATATCCAGTTTGAGATTTAGCTTTATGTAGATCGGATAAATAATCTGCATCTGTATAACCAAACAAATCTTGTTTCGAGTTGTTAGAATAAAATAATTATAAATCAGTAGTTCCCCGAAGGTATCAAACTATTTGTTTGATCCCATTCCAATGTCTTTTGGTAGGGGCTGAGCTGAACCTTGTCAACAAATTAACTGCAAAAGAAATGTCAGATCTTGTATAATCTATAAGATACATAAGAACCTCAATTGCACTAAAATATAGAACTTCCGATCTGTTAAAATTTTCATGATCTTCGCAGGAATGAAATAGATCAGTGTCAATATTGAGTGATCTAACAACAATGAGTTTGTATTTAAAAAAAATGTTTTAAAATCTTTTCGGTATAAGTTGTTTGATGTACAAGTAAACCATTAGGCATATGCTCAATTTGCAATCCAAGGTAATACTTGGTTTTTTCAAGATCTTTCATTTCAAAATAATTCTTTAGAAGTTGAATGATTTCATAGATCTCTTTATTTGTTCATATGATGTTAAGAACATTGACATAAACAACTACGATCTCATATCCGAACATTGTTTTTATAAAACATACGTGCAAAATAAGTTTATATTTATACCTTTTTTTTTTTTTTTATTTATCAAGTAGTCATTTAATTGGTTATACCACATACGTCCCGTTTGTATAAACCCACTTAGAAATCTTTGTGATTTAATGGAATATATTCCCTTGGGTTTTACATTAGATGCTTATGATACCTTAACCATTTAGGTATATTCATATATATCACTATTAAGTGATCCATACAGATAAGTAGTAACAAAATTCATGAGATGCATTTAAATAACTACCAGGTTGATTAAGTATCTAATAAGTAATTGTATCCATTACAGGAGGATAATTTTTCCTCCTAATTCATTTCTGGTCTTTGTGGGAAATATTGAGTTACAAGTCTAGTTTTGCCTTGTAACTTCATTTGCACATTTCTTTTCGGATAAAAATTCATTTGTATCCCATACGTTTCACATCTTTAAAAGTGATAACGATTGATCCGAAAACTTTTCTTTTATCGAGCGATTCTAATTCAGCTCTTATTGCTCCTTTCCATTGAGCTCAATCATGTCCATTTTGTATATTCAATGACAAATTTTAGTTCCAGATCATCATCTTTATTCATGATGTCATTGTAACATTATATGAAAATATCTCATAGAGATTTTAGTTTCATTTCGGTTCCATAATATTGCATAATTTATCGCAATTTTAGTATTTACATTTATCAATATCCTCTGCAGAAGGAATATTGATTTGTGGTTCTTCTTGAACACTTTCTCTTACCTCATTATCAGCTGATTTTCTTTTTCGAGGATTTTTATCTTCGGAACCAATTGATCTTCCACGTTTAATGCGTGGCAAAGACTCAACAGTGACATTATTGCCAGCTTTTGGAATTTCAGTTCGAGCTGGAGCATTTATCGCTGGTATATATGATTTAGTCACTTTTTTATATCTGTAAATGCATAAAGTAATTAATTTGCAAGTTCTTGCATATGCATTATTTTTGAACTTTCGTTTCACATTCTTTTGTGCGAGTTCAATATACCTTAATTGATGTTCACATCATGAAGCATCATTTTATTTTTTATTTTTATTTCTCCCCCTAATCTAGGGAACAATGTTTTATTAAAATGACAATCAGCAAAACGTGCTGTAAAAACATCACCCATCATGGGTTCAATATATCTTATGATCGAAGATGTTTTATATCCAAAATATATTATCATCTTTCTTTGAAGAACCATTTTATTGTGTTGTGGTGATACAATTGGAACATACACTGCACAACCAATGTTTTAAGGTAGAAAATATTTGGCTCTTGGCCAAAATCAAGTATTAAGTGAAAATATTTACGACTTCCACATGGTATAATGCGAATTAATGTCGCAGCATGTAAATTTACATGTCCACATATAAATATTGAGATATTTGTACTCATTATCAATTGTCTAGTTATTAGCTGTAAGCGTTTATCTATTGATTCAGCTAAACCAATTTTGTGTATGCACATGAGCAACTGGATGTTCAACAACAATCCCTGTAGATATATAATGATCATTAAATGCTTGAGATGTTAACTCACCAGCATTATCAAGTCTCATCCTTTTAATGGTGTAATCAGAATAATGTGTTCTCAATTTAATAATTTGTGCAAGAAACTTTGCAAATGCCATATTACGGCTTGATAACATACAAATATGAGACCATCCGCTAGATGCGTCTATTAGAACCATGAAATATCAAAATGGTTCACATGATGGATGAATTGATTCATATATCTTACCTTGAATTCTTTCAAGAAACATTTGTGATTCTTTTTCACAATATACTTTTCATTAATCACCATATGTGCTTTCCATTAATCACCATATGTGTTTTTATTTTATTTTATAAATCACCATATGTGTTTTTTTTTTATCATATATCCTTTTCACCATATACGCTTTTAATCATATGCGCTGTGTTTTTCACCATATGCGCTTTTAATCATATGCGATTTTCATCATATGCGTTGTGCTTTTCATCATATTCGCTTTTTATCATATGCGCTTATCATATGCGATGCGCTTTTTATCATATGCGCTTTTTTATGTGAATAGTAAATTAATTAATTTCGTTTTACTATTCATATGAATTAATTTAGATTTACTATTTTGTTAATTGAGTAATATATATATACATCATATACTTGTGACTCCGAAGGCTCAAATAAATTTGACCATATAGTTATACGTTGTACCTTGCACATTAATTTTCAGTAGAAGCTTTAGATGCATATTATTTTCAGTAGAAGCTTTAGATGCACTTTTTTTTTAATCACCAAATACCACAAACACTTTGTTTGCGTTTGTTCATAGTCATCAATGAAAACCATTTTCTTTAATTTTATTTTATACAATAAAATTAACGCATCATTATTCTTTTCAAAAACAATAATCTATTGTTATTATTCACTTGTGCCATGTTTAACAACAAAAGTCAACAACCTCTGTCTTGTTTGTTGTGGCAACCAAAAACAACCTTTGCTTTTGTTACCGAGAATCCAAGACCAAAAAACAATTAATTTTTAATTAATCTTTTATCAAAACCATAAATGATTTTATTGATCTACGTTGATATGGCCATAAAGAATTGACGGCTGACCTACTTTTGTAAGTGTATTTCGACTATCATCCCGAAAACGCACAACGACCTTTTTTTTTTTTATGAACTATTTGTTTCATATCTAGCTTAGGCAATTATTGTGAACATTTGGTCCCTATAAGAGCATTTATTTTTTAGACTTTTAGTTGATTTGTACTTGTCACAATTAGGGATAGCACCCGCGGGTCGTGGATGCGGATCCATTGGATCCATCACCCGTACCCGCGGATTTTTTTTAAGAGACATCCAATTGAACCCTTGTTCGTTGAAACAATTTGATTATATTTTTACTCCCCATTATTAAACGGGCCATTTTGATGCACACTCTTAAAAAAATAATTTGTTTTTTAAGTTTTATTATTCAACCTCCTTTTTTCAACGGTCACGTTTTTAACAAAATATTTGACAAGTTTGGAAAAATTTTTTTTATTGATTATCATCAAATGTTTTCTATTGTCACTCTACTCGATGGAATTATGGCATACAACCAAAATTGCAACCCAACACTACATAAGAACAAAAAGGTTGTTTTTAATTAACATATGTATATGTGTTAAACTCGGAATAATAATAACTTATTTTAGAAAATTAACATAAGACATGTTGAAACATTTTTGTCACATTTAGCTCATCAAGTCTAATACTTATCATTGATAGATTTTATCACGTCTAGGAGATGTTTATTTTTTTTCTTGTATTAAGTCCTACTTTCATTTACCTTTGTTTGGAAAAAAGTTTTTTTTTTACTTTGCTTTCCCCCTTTCTGTAAAACTCATTTAAACACTTTCTTTGTTTTTTTTTTTAAAAAAAAACTTCCTTTTTTTTACGTTACCCGTAAATTATAAATATATAAAAAAAACTTTTTGTTTAAATTTTTTTTTTCTAGTTTTTAAAAGGCCACTTGACCAATTTTTTAATTCTTTCACAACACCTGATATCGTGATCGTGACCTTTCACCAAAGCAAGAGATATTCTTGATAAACTAAACACGGACTCGTGTTTGAAATTGTCGGCCACAAAAAAATTCATTTGATAAAAGTATATATTTAAAAGTATATTTTTTTTTTAGTTATAGAAGGAGACCACTTCATTTTCAATACTTCATTTTTGACAAAAAACTATTCCATTTTACCATCCCTTTTTTTTCTTACTTTAACTTTTAAGATATACTTTTAATAAAAATACAAACTACTTTTTCTTATTTTAACTTTTAAGATTTACTTTTAATAAAAATACAAACTACTTTTTGTATTTTAACTTTTAAGATTTACTTTTAATAAAAGTACAAACTACTTTTTCTTATTTTAACTTTTAAGATTTACTTTTAATAAAAATACAAACTATTTTTTTATTTTAACTTTTAAAATTATAAATTTAAGAATAAACATTAGTATGCATGAAATAAATAATGATTAATTGCATAAGTAATCATAAATGTTAGATAACATATAAAGACCCCGTCGTATTCGTATTGATCAGAATTAATCTCGACCCATGGTACCGTGTTGTCAAATGACGTGTTGCGTACATAAAGTACCGTGTTGTCAAATGACGTGTTGCGTACAATCATGAGGTCTTATTAACATAAATATAAATGTTAGTGAAGTTAATAAGAGTTAGATTACAGAAAATATAATTCAGGTGGTATAACCGACCATATATAACTTAAATAACATAAATATAAATGTTAGTGAAGTTAGTAAAAGTTAGATTACAGAAATATAATTCAGGTGGTATAACCGACCATATATAACTTAAATAACATAAATATAAATGTTAGTGAAGTTAGTAAAAGTTAGATTACAGAAATATAATTCAGGTGGTATAACCGACCATATATAACTTAAATAACATAAATATAAATGTTAGTAGTCCAAAATTTGATATATTCGAGTCTGAAAATTATTAATAATTTCATACCTTGATTAGTGATTCGTGATCGTTTGAGATATCTTTTAATTACACTAAGCTTTTCGTGCTGATAACGTGTTATAATTTAGTAGGTTTATAACTACCTTTAATGGTTATAAGAACAAAGAGAGAAAAAGAGAGAAGAAGGAGAGAAGAAATATTGATATTGATATTTCAAGAGAAATGGTGCACCTTAAATGGTTACCATACATGTCTATTTATAGTATAAAATATTACTATGCAAGAAATATAATAATAATAAAATTAACATCCAATCTAGATATTTTATAACAAAATCTAGATATTTTATAACAATAGTTTAATATTCTTAATCACACTTTTTATTTGAAACAAACCTTGTGCTTGCAATATCTTTACTATATTGATCAGGAGTAGAGTAGTAGACCGATTTTCTATGTTAATTTGATTAAAATTTAGTTGAAGAAAATTATGTGTAGAAAACAACATCATTTATGTAACATGGTCAAATAATAATAAGCTTATTTTTCATTTTTCATTTTTTTTTTTTTTTTTTTTTTTTTTTTTTTTTTTTTTTTGGAGAAAAACACCGACGTTACTGGCACGTGCTAATATTCATCCTGTAAAACACGACAAACGGACTTCCAATTCTGACGTTTTCGCACAAAATGGTAGTGATTGAGCCACTATCTTCCACCGATGACATCCAATCAAAACCCTCAAAATCAGCCGCGACCACCATCGGTATTAATTCCAGCTCAGGAGATCAACTAAACGCCGACGAACTAACTCCGATCACCGACAACAAACCTACAGCCGCCGACGCAGGATACGCATCCGACGGATACGAAACGGCAAGCGAGACGGAAGTTGCCGATGACGATGCGGTGGTGGCTGATGTTACCGATAAACAGAACGTCGTTGAACGTGAACATCAGGAAGGTGAACCGGAAGATGTATCTACGGCTGTAAACCCTCAGAGTTTTGAAGATGCACTTAATGATGATGAATATAAGCAGGTTCGATTGTTTTTCTACTTTTGAAGTTACATTTTATGGAAATTATATGAAGTTAGCGTTTTATGCTTTAGGTATCAGTATATTTTGTGATTAGTTGGCTAAAGATCTGTTAATTTTTTGCTGTGTGTTGTTTAAATTTAAACATTATTTTACAGTTTCAAATGTAGGCATTATTGAACCATTTCGCTCTAGCGAAATGGTATAGAAACTTATAATAAGCTAAGGATGAGTATTCTAATATATATTCTCATATAGCTCATCTTGGTGCACAAATACATACTTTTTACTGTGAAGATCGATTAAAGGTGAACAAAAAATTAAAGCTATTCTTTGAATAACTATCAAAGAAAAGTATCACGGGCCAGGGGACTTAATTTAATAAACACTTATTTTTACACGACCTCATGATATGGAAGTATATGATCTAAAGGGGGCATGATCAATGGGGAAGTAACCAATGGGCGAAGCGGGGGGAAGCAAATTTTTTTTTTTTTTTCGTTTTTTTTGGAATTTTTTTTTTCCGGCATCAAGATCACACGAAAATATGAACATTTAGAAGAGACACTTTGTGATGAATGTTATTATTTAGGCGGGAAAACGATCGACAAAAATAACATTCAAGATAGTATTGTTCGTGAAGAATGTGAACGTTTTTTTTCCTTCATGTTTTGTGAAGTAAAATTTAGCCCGATTTAGGGTTTAGGGTTTAGGGTTTGGTGTTTTGGGTTTATGGAACCCTAAACCCTAAACCCTAAACTCTAAACCGTTCGTGTTAAAAACTCAATCTAAATCCTAAATCTAAACCCTAAACCCTAAATTTCTAAACCCTAATATCTAAACCCTATAAACCCTAATATCTAAACCCCAATAGCTAAAACCTCAACATACGCTCGAAAAACACGATAATTGTTATATATTACTTCTTCGAGCGTTTTCCCGCCAAAATAAAAACATTTATCACAAAGTGTCTCTACTAATGTTCATATTTTCATCCCATCTATAATGTTCGTGAACAAAGTTTTTTCAAAAAACGAAAAAAAAAAAAAAATTTTGCTACCCCCCACTTCCCCCCGATTGGTTACTTCCCCTTGATCCTACCACTGATCTAAAGAATGATTAGTATGGGAAATTAGTTTGCTGGGATTTGGGAAGGGTCATGCAATCAACGGTCAATTTGATGGTTATGAACTTGGAGATATTGTTGAAACATAAAACATAATGGACCTAATGGTTCTGCACACATAAACATGGCACATTTAGAGAAAGCAACATAACATAACCGGGACTGTTAAGGTTACATGTTGCATTTTCTCTCGAATATACCAACGAGTAGAGTAACTTTAGTTTTACTTGTTGTCTTTTACTTGCAGAAAGTTTTGGCGCAAATGAATGACTCAAAAGTTGAAGGGAATAAGTTATTTGGAGATGGTTTGTATGAAGAAGCATTATTGAAGTATGAATATGCTATCCAACTTGCACCTGAGACGTCCTTTTCAAATGAAGTTAGATCGATATGTCATAACAATCGTGCTACATGTTTCTTTAAACTGGTAAGTTCTTAACATCTAATCCTTATAAAATTTATATACTACAACAGTTAATGCTTGAATACATGAACAGGGCAAGTATGAGGATACAGTTAAAGAATGTACTAAAGCATTGGAACTAAATCCAGCATACATGAAAGCTCTGATTAGAAGAGGGGAAGCTCATGAAAAGCTTGATAACTATGATGAGGCTATTGCTGGTGAGTAATTAGTTTTTATATTTTTTTCGAACATATTTCTGATTTAAAAAAAAAAAAAAATGGAATTGATGACTTAGAAGAATCTAGAAAAGAATTAGGTTGCCTAAAATGGAATTGGACAAGTTCAAGTTGATATATTATGCAATATGGCTTATTATGCATAGCAACATAGGTAATAGGTGTAGTGTCAGCATTATAATAATTTGTAGGACTTGGTTATATGTATATATAAGTTACCTATGGGTTCTTTTGCAGATATGAAGAAAATTCTAGAGTTGGATCCCTCAAATTATCAATCTAAGAGAACAATTGTTCGTCTAGAACCATTAGCAGTAGAGAAGCGTGAAAAAATGAAGGAAGAAATGCTCGGTAAGCTTTAGTCAACCATACTCTTATCTTAATGTTTTAACATGTATAAACTCTGCTACTGCACACTTCATTATTATAATTGTTTGCTTTGATCTGCCACATTTATTTATAAATAGCACGTGTATAGAGTTTTACTTAGCGATTATTCTTGCAAATAAACTCAACTAAGTTCATTTGAAGTGTAATGGACATTGATAAAAGGACATCAGGGGGTATATGACCAATCGGGTCGTCAATGAAAAGTAGCCTCGTACTTTTATGCCCCAATCTATTAAACTGGGTACTCGTGTCGACCTGCAAGTACTTTCTCGTTTGTTCATATAAGTAATCTGCTATTGCTGGTTACAAAAAAATAGAAAACCTCAAAACTTTGATAAAATTTCTGTATGCATTACCTTTGGTGAGTTGTAGCCAACCTATTCCTGTTTTGGCTAGATTTTGTATTTGACCCGTTTTAGTTCAATGGGTCAAAATTGCTTTCTTTACTTGATGTTTTTATATTTCATTTTCTCCAAATAAGATTATTCTGGGTAATATGTTTGTACAGGGAAGTTGAAAGATATGGGGAACACCATTTTAGGAAAATTTGGGATGAGCGTGGACAACTTCAAAGCAGTGAAAGATCCAAATACTGGCTCGTATTCTATCTCTTTTCAGCGTTAGTGATATCCTTCGTTTATAAAATGACCTTTAGCACCAAAATATTTTCAGTATTTGGTATTACTATATCTAGAAACAGCTGAAATAACTCCATCCATACTGTTGATATGATCATGTTCTTTTTATTTTTTAAAATCCTAGAAAGTTGGTATCGTGAAAATAATTGTTCATAACCCTTCAGAACGGGTTACCATGGTCTTAAAGAACCATGATAGCGATTTTTTGAAATCACAATCAGAAGACCTGTTTTTTTTAAGGCCTGCTTGAAGAATAAGTCAGAATTTTTCAGATGCTCTATGATGATGGATTGGACGAAACGGGTCATTTTAGAACCATTTTGTTTTGGTGCATCTTTTAGAAGAAAAACAACTCAAATAAAGCCATTTCAGACCGATAACTTCATAATCAGTCACCTTGTAGTTACCATTTACATGATCATACTCAGCTCTGTCAAAGGTTTCACGTGATGAAGTTTCGTTATTACATGACCTTGAGATAAACATATCAACCCATTGCAAGAACCCAAAACGTCATACACAAATCCACAGTTTATATTAGGGTCATGCAAATTGTGTGAAAGTTGTTGGAATGCTAGTATTCGCACTTAAGCTAACAAGTATATAATTGTCAATTGAATATGTAGTCTAGTTTTAAAAGAAGGGCATTCTTGCTAACATTTGTGTATCTACAATGGTTCCATATTTGATCACCATTCATCAAAGTAACAACTTATTGTAAATATACTTAATTATTACCATTAAGATGCAACAACATATACATTCACATTATCATCCTGCCACCAAGTAAACTCATCAAGTGGCCTAAAAATGCAGCATAGATTTAGAAGCTACTACTATAACAATGCATAATAATTAATTAATAACCTGCATAGGAAAGGCATTTCACATAACTTTCAGAAACTAATCTCATTTCCTGTTACGCAAATACCTTCTCTTGTTTCGGCTCTTCAAGATCATATGCTCTACAGCATCAGCAATTTCATTGAACCACTTTACTCTTCTCGTTGTCAACATTATATATCCTATTACTATTCCAAGTGGAGTTCCACAACCGTATCCTAACATCACCGCCTTCCATGTAAATCCACTCTCTTCATCTTCATCTGCTACGATCCGTGGTTTGAATGGCCGCTCACACTTGTTAGGCAAAGGGAGGCCACAAAGTTTCTCATTCCCTTCAAACGAGTTCCCTTCAAACGTGCTGAACTGTGATCCTTGTGGAATGCGTCCCTCGAGATGGTTTTGAGAGAGATTCAAGAACTCGAGAAATGTCAAGTCTGCAAGGCTTCGAGGGATCTCTCCCGTGAGTTGGTTCCAAGATAAGTCTAGTGATTCAATCTTCGATAGTTTTCCAAGACTAAGTGGGATTCGACCAATTAGTTTGTAGTGAGATATATTGAGCACTATCAATGAGGTAAGACTTCCGATAATGTTTGGGATCTCTCCTTCAAATCTATTGTTTGATAGATCAAGAATTGTGTAGTGAATGAAAACTTGAGATATAAATTGCTCCACTCCTTTGGACACTACAGCAATCGAGTAATAGTTGCCACCAGATTCCAAATATTCCAGTTTTGTATTGTTTTCAGACACATTCTTCATGTCATTGAAATTTTGAAAATATTTTCGTGGTAGCTCACCAACAAACTCATAATAAGATAAATCAAGAACTAGTAGACTTGGAAATTGAGATTCGACTGTCGATGAGGTTACAATGGGACCACTAAATTTGTTCGATTTAAGGATAAGAACTTGCAGTTTTGGAAGATATCCTAACCAGCCAGGGAATGTTCCATTTAAATGGTTATTTCCGACATCAAGTACTTTCAAAAACTGACATTTGGACAACGAACGTGGAATCTCTCCTTCTAACTGATTTCCATTCAATAGTAGCCCTTCTAACTCTCCGCAGCTCTCGAATACATTTGGAATAGTTCCTTGAAAATGATTGTTCTTCAAATTAATCGTAACAGCAGAGACAATAACGTTTCCCACACACTCTGGGATCGCTCCACCAAAGCTGTTATTGGACATATCCAGAATTGTTAATTCGCTCAAGCTGCAAACGGAAAGTGGAAAAGGTCCTTGAAATGCGTTGGACTGTAGATACATAAAATATAATCCCTCCCATAGACGCCGAGGCAAGCCTGTTATCGAGTTATTTGAAAGATCTAAACTTCTCAGCCTATTTCCACCCATCTCAACTGCCCATTCAGGAATGTCGCCTCTTATAAGATTATTTGATAGATCCAAGTACATAAGATCTTTCATGGCTCGTAAGGACACAGGGAACACCTTTATGTTACAAAAGGCTAATTTTAAGGTTACAATACCGAGATTGGCATAACGATTGACAGTACTATTAGTCAAGACAGATAAACCGCTATTGGAAAGAATGAGATCTGTAAGGTTTGGAAGGCTTGATAACAATGTGTCTAACTCCCATTTACCTCTAAAGTTATTGAATGAAAGGTCTAGGTAAAAAAAGTTGGTGAGTTGACGAAATGTATGTAGAGTGGGTCCTTGATCAATCAGACCATCAAACTGATTATGGCTGAGAGAAAGGTGTTCTAATGATCGAAGAGGAAACGACTCAAACTGTACAGTTCCACTGAACATATTGTAATCTAGTGTTATCTTATCTAAAGAAGGAAGATTCTTAAACCACAAGGGCAATGATCCATTTAGGTTGTTAAATGACAAATCTAGAGCAGAAAGTTGCTTAAGATTGACCAAGGATTTCGGAAGGGACCCCACCAAACCACATCGCGAGAGAGATAAGTAATTTAAAGACTTGAGATGACCGATTGAATCGGGTATCTCTCCTGATGATTTGGTGGACGAGAGATCTAAAAACTCAAGACGAGTGACAGTGCTTGTGTTAATTGTAGGAAACGGACTCGTCAGATTCTCGTTCCATGATATTTCAAGTTTTCGCAACTGTGGAAGATTGAGTATATTATCAGGTAACTTTCCATCCAAGCCAGTCGAGATAAGATCGAGTGATTTCAGAGAAGTGATATTAAGGTAATTAGGTAAAGCCCCAAAGATGTTAACAAAAGCAAGAGATAGGTGTTCCAAACAAGTAGTTTGCCTAGGAATATGTCAAGATCTAGTAAGGTTCCATTTGAATATCAGAACTACTCCTAGCAGATAGATCAAGAAAAAACAAATTAGGAAGAAGAGAAATTTGCCTAGGAATATGTCCCTTAAACCAGTTATATGACAAGTCGAGTTTTTCCAAAGATCGAAGATTAAAAATGTTACAAGGTAGTCTTCCATAAAGATACGTGGAGCCAAGATCTAGTAGTTTCAAAGAAGAGGAAATATTGAGATTAGTAGGTAAATCTGAAGTGATATTAACTTCGTGTAGCGAAAGTTCCTTTAAATTATTAGTAGTATTTTGCATGATGTTAATCAAAACTTGAGGTTCAACATTAAAATCATTTAAATTTGAAGAGAGATCAAGAGACTCCAATTTACTAAGAAGTGTGATTTCTGTTGGGACTCGTATATATCATCGTTAATGCTAGATGTTGTTGACTTGTTACTGTGTTGATTGTTATTAAAAAAAAAAATTATAACACATTATGTCACAGACATAAAAAAATTTTGTTTATTCTTTCAACAAACATAAAAAAACAAAGATTCAGGTTCTCACCGAAAACGTTTGGTTGGTCAAGAAGAAAAGTATGTAAAGAAATGCAAACGAGAGATTCGAGAGTGTAAAAAATGTGAAGAAATTCAGGATGAACACGACTCATGCAACCATGAAAAGATACAAGAGAAGAAGCTGAAAGAGCATAAGATGAAAGAGCATAAGATGAAAGAGGCGAAGTTGAAAGAACTGAAACTCAAAAAGAAGCGGAGTACGTAACGTTTTAATTTAGAAGATGTTTTTAGCAGTGCAGATATCCTCTTTTGATCACATGTGAACATTTTTTTCCATGTAACATTATTACAATATTTATATGTCACCAGCATATTTGACTTACTATAATTGATGTTTTTTTTTTTTTTTTTATGATTTGGAGTGCTTTTTTTTGTTCCGGTTCATGATGAAAATGTTTTTAGTTACCATGATAGAAATGTTTAGATATTGTGTGTTATGGTTTTTATGACCCTGCAAAGCATCCCTTATTCTTTGATGTTTTGAGTCAACTTTGTGTTGTTGTGTTGACATGGGTCAAATACGCAAGTGCATGCCTCGTTGTGATGTAATTTTCTTATGGAATAAGTCTATTATTATTTTCAACGTATTGGTCAAATTGGTCACTGTGTAGCTTTCTTGTGTCTGAATTTGGATCTTACGTTTGGTCGTGTATTTCGATGTATCTTTATGGGATTGAATGGGACTAGGTTGTGCAAGATTATGTTTATGGTATTTTGTAGTAAATAACAAATTTTAATTTTTGATACAATATGTATACAATTGTTAACATTAATCACATTATCATAAACCAACATAGATTTTCATTTTTGACTTATCAACATCAACTATACTACTTAAACTTGTTTTTTCCTTAATTACATGGCTGTACTTGTTATCAACATCAACACCTGCACATTAACACATTCTTCAACTGTTAACACTTACTTCTTTCTGGGCATATTTAAAAAATGTCATTTTATATATATTGCCATAACTTATAATTGACATTTATAGTGTTCACTCATGATTTACAAAACGGTTTTAACATAAATTTGAGACCCAACCACATAGAAGTATGATGGATAATATATATGAACATCAGCTGCTGCCCAGCTATCGTAATATTCATTATGCTATCGTAAATGATTGACACGTTCAAGTCTCGTCCATTAATCAATCCAGAGCAGCACATATATTGAACGTTTTTTGTTGCCTTGATCATTTGTTTTTACAAACTCAATACCTACAAGTAGGTCACACAAATAAGTTAACATACTGTATGAATACTGCTCACAAATGTGAACACACAACAAAATTAAAATACTTAGCATAACAACATTATCTCACTTATATCCATTGCTAAAAAATTGACACATAACTGTATTAGGGTGCACAATGCATAGATTTTAACAAATAAACTAAATAACATTTAAGCATAGCTCATAAATGGTAAAATTCACAATCGTTTACTTCATAAATGTTGCCATTTAAAGTGATAACATATAGACTCCATATCAAATAATTTTTTCAGCTTCAATTAAGAATTGTGAACATATAACACATGTTAACATGTGCACTGAAAATTATATATAGACGTACGAACTAATTTTACCCAATTAAAACACTAATGTTACCATATACACACATATAACATCTTATGCAACCAAACCAGCAATTACACACAACTATACCAAATAAATGTAAACTTCTGCAAACCACACACATTCACACATGTCAACTACTAATGTGAACAAATGAATCCAACAACAATTGAACATGTTGAATTATTAACATACCAAAAATAATAATGTGCATATCAACTACTGACGATGTTTGTATCAAACTAATCTTCATCATCACAGTATAAGGTGGCATTTACAACACTTGCCTTGTTTTTTTACAGCATAACAATATTAAATACTATACACAAGTAATCTAAATAATAAAACCTAAATTCATGTGCAAAAAAACTCAATCAGTCGTTAAGTTAACTAATGTACAAATGTGAACATGCAAAATAATTAACATATATACACAATTATGAACAAATCTTACAACTGTTAATACAAAATATTTTAACCATTTACACACATGTGAACTTTTGTATCCATTTAAATCAACTATCATTAACATCTGCAACGATATAATGTTAACTTCTTCACACTAAAGATTACGACACATGTTAACAAATGAACTCATGTCCTTCACAACTGAACTCATGTTCACATGTTACAAAATTAACATACCTAAAATACTAATGTGCATATCAACTACTAACAGTGTTTGTATCAAACTAAACTTCATCATCACAAAATAAGGTAGCATTCATAACACTTGCCTTGTTTTTTTACGAACAATATTATAAACTAAACACATGTAATCTAAAGAAAAAGTAAACTAAATTCATGTGCAAAAACCTCAACTAGTCCTTAACTTAACTAATGTCCAAATATTAACATCCAAAAAAATTAACACATACACAATTATGTACAAAATCTCACAACCTTTAATACCAAAATTTTTTACCATTTACATACATGTTAACATTTGTATCCATCCAAATCAAATATCATTAACAACTGTAACAATAGAATGTTAACTTCTCCACACCAAAGAATACCACATCCTTCACAACTGAACTCATGTTTACATGTTACAAAATTAACATACCTAAAATACTAATATGCACATCAACCAATTACAAAATTGTAAACTGATAATTTAGAATTCATAAAGCTTATGTAATTTTCTTAAAATTCGGCAAATGTTAACAACTGATCTCATGTTCTTAACTCAAATAATACAAAGATTCATAAATTAAAAGTTAACATATTCCCATGATGTTACCAACAAATCGCAAGAAATTATTAAGTGTAATCAACAATTTTTCTCACCTGACTCATTTTGTTCATTTTTTGAGAATTCTGCTTCACTATCCATGACCCTATAAATTTAAACAAAACAAATCATTGTAATAAGTAAACAAACAATTTAATATACTATCAATTGTTACCTAAAAAAGGAACATAATCTGACCTTTATTACTGAATGATTTTCTGATTTTTGATTCACGACTCTTTGAATGTTTCCGATCCAGTTGCAGCGCTTTTTTCAAAAATATTCAACTTCGAATCGATATGTACGCTCCAAATTAGGGATTTAAATGTTAATCTAGTGAAGAAAGGAATTTCAATCATGATTTAATTTGAAAATTGAAACCGACATCCTTGATTTTCTCAACTGCACATACAGTTATGTTGAAGTTATAGACTAATTTTGAACGATCCGTCCTTTTTTTATTCCATAAATACCCTTACTTGTGTTAATTTACTATTTTTCAATTAATAAATTATATATTTAATCGCAACCACTGATCTACCCAATCTAACGGTTTACATTGGTTCTTGCGGTTCTCACATATTTCTTGGTTCTCAATTGAACTCTCATATATATATATATATATATATATATATATATATATATATATATATATATATATTGGTAGGATCAAGAGGGAAGTAACCATTCGAGGGGGGAGCGGGGGAAGCAAAAACTTTTTTTTCTTCGTTTTTTTAAAAAACTTTGTTCACGAACATTATAGATGAGATGAAAATATGAACATTTAGTAGAGACACTTTGTGATAAATGTTTATATTTTGGCGGGAAAACGCTCGAAGAAGTAATATATAACAATTATCGTGTTTTTCGAGCGTATTTTGAGGTTTTAGCTATTGGGGTTTAGATATTAGGGTTTAGATATTAGGGTTTATAGGGTTTAGAAATTTAGGGTTTAGGGTTTAGATTTAGGGTTTAGATTTAGGATTTAGATTGAGTTTTTAACACGAACGGTTTAGAGTTTAGGGTTTAGGGTTTAGGGTTTGGTGTTTTGGGTTTCGGGCTAAATTTTACTTCACAAAACATAAAAAAAAACGTTTATATTCTTCACGAACAATATTATCTCGAATGTTATTTTTGTCGATCTTTTTCCCGCATAAATAATAACATTCATCACGAAGTGTCTCTTCTAAATGTTCATATTTTCGTGTGATCTTGATGTCGGGAAAAAAAATTTCAAAAAAAACGAAAAAAAAAAATTTTGCTTCCCCCCGATCGGTTACTTCCCCATTGATCCTGCCCATATATATATATATATATATATATATATATATATATATATATATATATATATATATATATATATATACACACACACACATAAAATAGTTGATATATATATATATATATACACACACACACACACACACACATATAATAGTTGCATATAAACTGATTTAATACAAAGGAAATATAAACAATCAGTTGGTGGCTAGGTTGAAAAAACGGAACTCGGGGAGAACTCGGACAGACAATTTTTGGGAGTTCTCGGAGAACTCGGGGATAAATCGGTTGTTAAATAACGTTGATTTTTTAATAT
The DNA here is from genome assembly GCF_046630445.1 of Rutidosis leptorrhynchoides. Classification (NCBI taxonomy): domain Eukaryota; kingdom Viridiplantae; phylum Streptophyta; class Magnoliopsida; order Asterales; family Asteraceae; genus Rutidosis; species Rutidosis leptorrhynchoides. The sequence continues at coordinate 24,138,526 of NC_092334.1, read as the reverse complement.
AGATATAAATATAAATTTTCGAATATATATGTATAAGAGGAATATTCAAATGAATCAACTGTTAAGTTGAGATCTAAGGAATCAATGAGAGTGTGACATGTGGCGCGACAATTACATTTGATTGAAAAAAGAAAAATTCAAACTTTTTTTTAAAAAAAAAAATTTTTTTTTCAGAAATTTTTTTTTTCGAATTTTTTTTTTTCAATCACATGTGATTGAATTTGACATGCAGAATCACATGTGAGTGGGTTTTACAATCACATGTGATTGAGTTTGACATGCTAAATTAAAAAAAAAAAACAAAATCCCGAAAAAAAAAATTATATCATTTTTTGATATAATTTTTTATATCATTTTTTTTATCATCTTTTTCAATCACATGTGATTTTCGAGCCACATGTCGCGCTCTGATTGGTCAGTTGGATTTCAAACAAATTTTTGGATTGAAAGAATTACAACTTATATGTATAAAATTTAGACTTTTTAGATAATCTTTATGATACATAATAATATAATATATAGCTATAAATAATCATTTATATTTATATAATCTTTTATAATACATAATATAATATATAGCTACAAAACTTATTTTGACTGAGAAATTCAATAAATTGGATTTTGACCCAGAAATCGACATGAATCCGAGTTATTGCTGAGAGCTCTGATTTTTCCGATTATGACCACCTTGGTTGGTGGTGAGGAAGACATAAAAAACAACTTCACTACACACTTTTTTATTTACATGACAAAGCTATTGGAGTAAAAAAGTACAAAGCATTCTTACTTTCTAGCTACTACTAACCATAAAGAAAACCCACGTACAAGGTAAAATGTCTTTTCTACTCCTAGTAACTAAACAAAAACTTGTGTATGTGGGCCCATGTTTCTTATTTTTTCTCTTGACCCAATATTATCTGATTGACCATTACCAAATTCTCAGGTGCAAAGTGTTCTTACTTATTGGACTGCAACAACTCTTACTCCTACGGGCCTATGAATCATAGCTTGTTGCGCTGAAACTTTGAGCTCAAGACCCTAACAATATATATAATATTGACGATGATAATATTTCACCTAACCATCTCAAGATAGACTAGTAGTTGGGGTCCTAACATCCACAAAAGATGTTTCATGTTCAAACCTTATCAATATGGATACGAACCGGTTTTATAAATGTGGGTCGACTAGCGGAAAGAATCAAACTTTAGTTTGAGATGATGCAAACCAATACCATCAACGAAGCTTCCTGCATACAAGTATTTGTGGTGAAATTTAACACGTTATAATTATAACCACATTTCTTGACATTGATATGAGACAAGACAGCACCCACTACATGGACTTATTCTTCAAGTTTATTTACATGTGAAAAAAGGACAACTAAATTATTGTTTGCATTGTTGTATTATTACTGCACATACAATGCAAGTGAGAAACGCATCATCAATGAAACTTCATATGAAGAAGTTTGAGATTTATGTCTTTTATTTTGTCAAAGTTATACTTAATTTTCAGCAAAAATTCCAATAAAACAGATGTTCAGTCAAGAAAACCAAAAGGACAACAAGCAGGGCGGAAGATGGTGTATGCCAAAGAGGGTGCTCACTCCGTCCGGCTTTAGAAAAAAGATCACGCTAAAATTTTTTTTACTAAAAAATAAGGTTTTCTTTTCAGTTATTACCTCATGGCACTAGTTTTACCCCTTTGTAGTCGGGTTCAAGTCCCGCCACTAACAACAAGATTGTGTGAATTATATATATCGTTCCCAACCCTTTCTCTGACTACCCCAAAATGTGCTAAACCTGATATCTTTTGTAAAGATCCAAGATTGTGGACATAATGGTATATGGTTATGCTTAGTACTATGTCTATGTCTAATTACAACTAACTGAATGACATATATGACATATAGGCAGGGCCGGTCTCGACAATTTTAGAGCCCTGAACGAGTCGAAAAAAAAAAGGCCCTTAGTAGGTCGCTTTAAGACTCTCAAGAAACAATAGGTTAATAAACTCATTCCGCATATTCAGAGTAAAAGTTAACGACAATTGTTATGCCAATATCAATACAAGATAATGAGGCTGAGCTTTTCTTCTTGTTTATCTATATGCTACAAAAATTAAAAATGTATTTAGACAAATGATGAAATCGCTAGACCAATATCCTCGCATCAAGAATTTTTAAGATATACAATCTCCGTTTATAAAAATTGCAACGTTTCATTTCAAATGTTTCTAGATCCCTTTGTGCTTTCCGGATTTAGCTATACATATTTCATAGAAGGTCGAGTCACTTGAAGAATGATATAGAAGGAAGCCTCGAAGAATGATATAGGACTCACCCTATGAAAATTGTGTCAAAATATTATTCAAGAAATTTGACTATTTAAGATTTTATATATATTCACATGTAAAAGAAACAATTTGTTAGTTGGAATTGTTTTTTCATCCCACATCGGTGGGTTTGGTAGAAAAGATACACTATAAATTCATAGGGCATTGATTAAATCCTAATCTAAAGTTAAGCTGCGCCTGACTCCTTTGGTAAGATTTCTCGTGGGCTAAGTAGTTGACTCTCAAGATTTCTCGTGGGCCAAGTAATTTGTGTCTATATAATAGAAAAATATTGGGCCCTAGATTTATTGGGCCAATGTAATTTGTGTTTATATAATAGAAAAATATTGGCCGCGTCACATGTTGCACCCTCTCTGGGGCGGGCCTGCATATAGGTTTCATTAAAATCATGCCTGGTTCGTGTTGTGAGTACTTTAGACACAATAAGTTGACCCAAACAAAAAACTCTTATAATTTCGATCATGAAAGAAGTAGAACTCTTAAAATTTGTTGTTAACAGACTTTTGTAGGTTCATTTACTATCACTCCTTCTTAGAACCTTGGCTTGGGTTCCACAAGGCAGAACCAGTTGTGTTTCTACCAGTTGGATTTTGCGAGCTGTTCCCACCATAGTTCACGTGTGACGTTATATCACCAAAAATGAGTCACATATGTAGATTACAAGGTATAAGATGTTAATTATACGATATATCAAAATTCTTTGAAGTTAGATACATATAATGGAATATCAGATAAGCGCAAACTAAGTACCTGTCCATATTCTATATCATATACGTACATTCCGCTAGCAACAGGTGGGTCGAGTAAGATCTTAATTTAATTAATTTCGTCATTAATATAATTACTCAACATCCTCATGCATGGACCATATTCTCATTGTTGACTTCATCTTTATGATCTTGAAACCACTTATCGCTATCCATTATCCAACAGAACGTGTGGAGGTGTAAAGATGGGCCCAGGGCCGGATCTGTAACATCCCGCATTTTTTCGTTAAATTATTTTAACGTCCGTCTTTTTATTTTAATAATATCCTTCGTATCTAGATTCGTATCCTCCGTTAGCTAACATTCTTAATTTTTTTTTCGTTATCGGATTATAACGTCTCCCGTACTCTAGCGTAATTCAAAATAATTCGTTCGGTTAATTCCCGCACCCGACAACAAACTTGAGGGACTAAACTTGCCAAGAGACTAAACTCTTGACTAGGTCAACTAGTCAAGGTATCCTCCCCACCATTCATTCACCACCACCACCATCTTCATACTTCCACTTTTCTCTCTAATCTTCTCAACACAAAATCATCATCTAAATTCGATCTAGGAAGCAAACATCAAAACAAATTACATTTTCGTGATCCTCTCTTCATCCTCTTCGATTTGGTACCAATTTCACTACTTGGGGTAAGGTTTCTAAAAACACTAGATTTCTTTAAATTCGTGTTTTTGACTTGAAATGGTGTTAGTTAGTGTCTATGGCTCGTGTCTAGCATGAATATATGATTTACTTGCTCGATTTGTTGTTTTGAGTAACTAGTATGAACATTTGAAATGGGTGTGTTTAATCTTTGATTTTGGATGAGTTAATGTTGTTAAATTGTTAAAGTTCATGTTTTAATTGTGTTACTAGTATCACTAGCTTCGTTTTGAGGTATAGGTTGATTAAGAAAACTTCATAAACATGATTATTGATTTGGTGAACTTTGAGTTAGGGTTTGATGAACTTGAAATGAACTTTTGATGCCTTGAATGACATGAAATGTTGTTAACAAGTGTTTAGTTGAATTGTATGCTTGATTTCCTTCAAAACATCATATCCTACATGTAAATTGGTTACCCGAAACATGAAATGAGATTTATGAACTTGAATGTGATAATTGATGAACATTAAATGCGGTTTTGGTTGTTGTAAGTGGTAGATTGATTAATGAAATATGCTTAGTTATTTTCCTCGTTAAAATACCTTCCCGATGATATAAGATACATGTTTTGATTGTTTGCAGGTCATAAATTTGGATTGTTTGAGTTTTGGTTCGTGCATTTGTTGTTGCAGCAAAACAGGGTCTGCCTACAGATCTGGACGCCGTCCAGATTATTGGACGCCGTCCAGGCCTTCAATGCTGGACGCCGTCCAGCAAATCTGGACGCCGTCCAGATGCACTGCCAGATTCTGTTTCGTTTGGTCGTTCACCGTTTAATTCTAACTATGCTAAGCTCCTCCTATTAACATGTAACTTGTTCTAACATGCTTATATATGATTAGAAACCTCAGAAAAATAGTTCGAGACCCGACCCGAACACGTTGACTTTTTCGTTGACTTTGACCCGACCAAGTTGACTTTTAATCAAACTTAACCGAATACTTATGCAATCTTTCTAACTTGCTTCTATACTTGTATCTTGCATGAAACTTGACAATTTGATTCACATGCTACATAATCGAGTCGTAACGAGCCATAGGACTAATTGAACAACTTTGACCGATCGTGTTTACCGTTATTGATACAAACCTATTTGTTTAGGTCAAGACTAGCATTCATTCTTGCACACGTTTACTTGTTGAAGTATCTTTTTACTCTTGCACTCGAGGTGAGATCATAGTCCCACTTTTACTCTTTTGAACTTACATTTGGGATGAGAAAACATGAACGTTTCTTTTTACTAAGTGAACACAAGTACAGGAAAACAAACATTCTACCTACGAGTTTAGAACAAAATCCTCAATTCGATTATCATTAGTTACACTTGCCGGGTGTAAGCGAGAACTTATGTTGTATGGATCCATATGGGTTTGACAAACCCTCATTCAGACGGTTCGCTACCGTCTACGAATGAAATATATTTTCGAGAATCAGTGTATGTTCTAACACTATTGTGATGGGGTTCTATGGAAGGAATGTTAAGCATTGATAATTGGGTGCTCGTGAAACAAATTTTGGAATGGTTAACTATTATTTCGATGTTGCAAATCTTGTGGTTCAAATTACTTATTTACTCACTTATTTACTTAAACCTATGATTTCACCAACGTTTTCGTTGACAGATTTCTATGTTTTTCTCAGGTCTTTGAACGATATGTGATACATGCTTCCGCTCATTATTTTTGATACTTGCATTGGATGTCGAGTATATGTGCATACATGGAGCGTCTTTTGACTTTATTTAAAACTGTGTCGCATAGGTTTCATTTGTACTTATAACTTTGTAACGTAACTTTTGGTTGAACAATTCTTGTAAACTTGGAAACAATCTTTACTTTTGAAATGAAGGCGACATATTTTGGTCACACGTTATTTTAAAGACTTATAACCACGTAACGGGACCTAAGTAGTCGGCGCCGTCAATGACGATTTTGTCGGGTCGCTGCAGATGGTATTAGAGCGTTGGTTGTAGGGATTTAGAGTTCATTGGTGTCAACCCCGAGTCATAGGGTACATTAGTGAATCTAGACTACAACCGGTATATAGACTTGAAGTAGGAATTACTTGACTACTTGTGCATTTATACTCGAACTCTTTTATTCACATCTAACTCTTATTCTACCTTAATCTCACGTGATTGATTGATTGACACGCCACCTTGACTATATGAAATGATGTCGAATGCACATATGAATCAGGATAATATAATTTCTGGGATTATATTACGGTGACTCATATGAACGTTCCGACATTATGACATAAAAAATTTAAGGCGAGTCAAGGAAAAATTTTCTCTTTATCTTGATTCCATATCACGATTAGTATTATTGATAATACTAATCAACGGTTTTCTTGTGTCATTAAGGAACAATGGCTCACAAAGGTCAACACAATACTCCTTTCGAAACTCTCGAACAAGCTCTTCAACGAATGATAGCCACCGCCGTGGGTGAGGCCGTGGCCGATCACTTCTCCAACCACAACAACAATCAGGGAGCCGGTAATTCAAACGAGGGGTGCTCCTACAAAAACTTCATGAAGTACAACCCTCCCACTTTCGATGGAACTGGGGGACCGGTTGCTCTCACCCGATGGTTCGAACAAACGGAATCCGTTTTTAGCATAAGCGGTTGTCGGGACCAAGATAAGGTCAAGTTTTTCACCCTCACTCTCACCGGTATTGCTCTATCATGGTGGAACACGTATGTACAATCAGTGGGTATCGATGAAGCCCTTACACTCTCTTGGACCGAATTAAGAGAAAGAATGATCACCGAATATTTCCCACGCGAAGAGACTCGAAGGCTCGAACAGGGGCCATGAATTTAAAAATAGCCCGAAATGACCTCGAAGCTTATAATCAACGGTTTGCTGAACTAACCTCAATTTGTCCAAACCTCCGGGCCCCAAGGAGTTGAGTTTTACATGGATGGCCTCCCTAAGAGCATTCCACACGGGGTAATGCCATCAAGACCCGCCGACCTACAAGAGGCTGTGATGATAGCCCGCCGATTTATAAAAACGGTGGACGAAATTGAAGCGCCGGCACAAACGACCGAGGACCAACCGGATAACAACAAAAGAAAATGGGAAGCCTCTCCATCAAGCAACCACAATCACCACGACTCCACCAAGAAGCCTTTCACCCCCGGCGGCAGGAAAAGTTATGCCGGAACTCGACCTTTTTGCAACACGTGCCACAAACATCATTATGGAAAATGTGGCAAACCATTTTGCATCAAGTGTCAAAGAAGTGGCCATGTGGCCCATGGTTGTAAAGGTGTCACCCCCGTCGCTAAAAAGGTGCCCAGTGCACGCAGAAGGGGTGCTTGTTTCGAATGTGGACAACTGGGTCATTTTAAGAATGCATGTCCCAAGAAGAACGCCAACCCCAATGTACGCAAATGAGCTTTCAACATTAACACCTAGGATGCCTGGAATGACAATTAGTTACGGGTACGTTTCTTCTCAACAACTCTTATGTTTCATGTTTATCCGATTCGAGTGTCGATAAATGTTTTGTATCCAAGGCTTTGGAGCCTACTCTTTGCACTCCACCACTCCCCCTAGATATTACTTACACCATTCAAGTGACCAACGGAAAACCATTGCGTACCGATAAATTTTATCGGAGGGTGTACGTTAAACTTACTGGGTGGATAATTTGAATTTTGACTCGATACCTATAGAACTAGGGAGCTCAAAACCTATTCGTTAAGAAGAAAATGATTCATTTCATGTGTATGGATTATCGTGAACTAAATAATTTCCGGTTGAGAACCGATATCCTCTTCCCCGTAGCAACAACCTCTTGAACCGTTACAAGGATCTCGCGTGTATTCCAAATTCGACCTTCATGCTGGTTATCATCAATTGAGGGTTAAGGGAGACAATGCCTCCTAAACTGCTTCCCGAACTCACTACGATAGTTATAATTTTCTTTTAATATCGTTTAGTTTAACTACGGCTCCGTCCGTATTCATGGACCTCCTGAACCGCGTATGCAAACTTATCTAGACAAATCCATTATCGTATTTACAAATGATGTTTAAACCTATTCAAGTAAATAAGAAAACGAACAACATCTCCGTCTTATGCTCGAACTCTTGAGAAAAGAGCAACTCTATGCCGAGATCTCCAAGTGTGAATTTTGGTTAAACGAAGTCCAATTTCTAGACCATGTTGTTAGTGGTCGAGGTATTACAATAAATCTCACAATCGAAGCCACATGTGATCGGGAGACCCTCACGACTCTGACTTGTATTCGTAAAATCCTGAATCTCGCCGGTTATTACCGAAGATTAATTTCCGACTTTTCTCGTGTTGCTCGTCCTTTAACCCCGTTAACTCACTGAGGAAAGAATTAAACCTCACCGTGTTCGAACTTTGAACGTGGTTTCTCGCACCAACCTTACTAGCTAAATTCGTGTAGCACAAGATGAAACCCAAATATGGAAATATTTCTAATTGAACGCCTGAAAGGCATACTCTCTCGACTCGAAATCAAGGAAACTGAAATTCGTTATTTTGCACGAAGAATTTGAATACTTAATTATGAATCCGATCAATCTTCTCATCACCACGTACCACGTTACATAACTCTGTTATTTCACTATGACCGTATGATATTAGTGGGACCCAAGATAACACACAATCCAAGGATGCCCCTTTCTTCCTTGACTTATTGTCCTTATGCTTCTGATATACGGCCAACTACTACTCAACTCTGAACTATACAACTACGTGTACTATCTCGTTCCCCACCAAGTCTCAACATTTGACCACTAGATGCGCGACATGGCTATCTCAAGATGTAAACTCATCCTATTCTAAGTTCTCATTTCACTCCTGTCTTTTCACTCGCACTTCCGTATAAGGAAACCTTTTATATAATTTCTCAATAGAGAGAGAGACTCTCCATGTATTACTAGTATTCGCCACGAGGGTGACTAGCCCTGACGAACGTTTTCGGTAGCCGATAAGAAACTTGTGCCAATAAACGCTTTCGAGCCCTAACTAATTTGTTCAAACATATCTTAAGAAATTCTATTCCAACACGGTGTACCATTGTCAATTATCTCGGATCGAAATACTCGTTTCACTTCTAGTTTTACACGAAGCTTTAGGAACACGTTTAAACATGAGTACCGTGTATCATCGACAACTCGACGGACCAAGCAAACGTACAATTCAAATCTTGGAAAGACATGTTACAAACTTGTATTGTCGCCATTAGTTGATCCCTCTTACAACAGTAGTTACCACTCGTGTGTTAACGCCGCACTTTTCGAAACTTTATATAACCGCAAATGTCGTTCTCCTATTCGTTGGACCGAAGTAGGTGACAAGCAATCACAGGATCTGAACTTATTCAAGAAACAACCGTTGAGATAGTTCAAGTCCGAGAAGGGCTCAAGACCGCCCGTAGTCTCCAAAAGGACTATGCCGATATTAGGCGTAAACCTTCCGAATTCCAAGTCAGTAACCTGGTAATATTGAAAAGCCGCACCTTGGAAAGGTGTAATCCGTTTCGGGAAATCGAGGAAAGTTATATCCGCAATATTGATTCTTTTGAAATCTTGGGGCGTATTGGAACCGCTTCCTACCGTTTAGAACTTCCGACTCAATTCAGTTTCCGTTTACCCTACGTTCCATGTAACAAACTTAGAGACGTGTCCTGCGGAACAGGAACGTGCTACCATTCTAGATAAACTTACTATCGATGACAAACTCCTCTTCGTAGAAAGACCGGTTGAAATTGTGGATCGTAGAACCAAGCCTTAATATAACGTAAAACCCCGACTATCCAGATTCGTGGAAATGCCCAAGGACGTATCTTCACTTATTCATAGATTGGACAACATGAGGTCCCGAGTAAGAGACATCGACTATTACTTCCCACTAAATTTCGGGACGAAATTTCTTTTAAGGTGTGGGTAATGTAACATCCCGCATTTTTCCGTCTTTTTATTTTAATAATATCCTTCGTATCTAGATTCGTATCCTTCGTTAGCTAACATTCTTAATTTTTTTTCGTTATCGGATTATAACGTCTCCCGTACTCTCGCGTAATTCAAAATAATTCGTTCGGTTAATTCCCGCACCCGACAACAAACTTGAGGGACTAAACTTGCCAAGAGACTAAACTCTTGACTAGGTCAACTAGTCAAGGTATCCTCCCCACCATTCATTCACCACCACCACCATCTTCATACTTCCACTTTTCTCTCTAATCTTCTCAACACAAAATCATCATCTAAATTCGATCTAGGAAGCAAACATCAAAACAAATTACATTTTCGTGATCCTCTCTTCATCCTCTTCGATTTGGTACCAATTTCACTACTTGGGGTAAGGTTTCTAAAAACACTAGATTTCTCTAAATTCGTGTTTTTGACTTGAAATGGTGTTAGTTAGTGTCTATGGCTCTTGTCTAGCATGAATATATGATTTACTTGCTCGATTTGTTGTTTTGAGTAACTAGTATGAACATTTGAAATGGGTGTGTTTAATCTTTGATTTTGGATGAGTTAATGTTGTTAAATTGTTAAAGTTCATGTTTTAATTGTGTTACTAGTATCACTAGCTTCGTTTTGAGGTATAGGTTGATTAAGAAAACTTCATAAACATGATTATTGATTTGGTGAACTTTGGGTTAGGGTTTGATGAACTTGAAATGAACTTTTAATGCCTTGAATGACATGAGATGTTGTTAACAAGTGTTTAGTTGGATTGTATGCTTGATTTCCTTCGAAACGGCATATCCTACATGTAAATTGATTACCCGAAACATGAAATGAGATTTATGAACTTAAATGTGATAATTGATGAACATTAAATGCGGTTTTGGTTGTTGTAAGTGGTAGATTGATTGATGAAATATGCTTAGTTATTTTCCTCGTCAAAATACCTTCCCGATGATATAAGATACATATTTTGGTTGTTTGCGGGTCATAAATTTGGATTGTTTGAGTTTTGGTTCGTGCATTTGTTGTTGCAGCAAAACAGGGTCTGCCTACAGATCTGGACGCCGTCCAGATTATTGGACGCCGTCCAGGCCTTCAATGCTAGACGTCGTCCAGCAAATCTGGACGCCGTCCAGTTGCACTGCCAGATTCTGTTTCGTTTGGTCGTTCACCGTTTAATTCTAACTATGCTAAGCTCCTCCTATTAACATGTAACTTGTTCTAACATGCTTATATATGATTAGAAACCTCAGAAAAATAGTTCGAGACCCGACCCGAACACGTTGACTTTTTCTTTGACTTTGACCCGACCAAGTTGACTTTTAATCAAACTTAACCGAATACTTATGCAATCTTTCTAACTTGCTTCTATACTTGTATCTTGCATGAAACTTGACAATTTGATTCACATGCTACATAATCGAGTCGTAACGAGCCATAGGACTAATTGAACAACTTTGACCTATCGTGTTTACCGTTATTGATACAAACCTATTTGTTTAGGTCAAGACTAGCATTCATTCTTGCACAGGTTTACTTGTTGAAGTATCTTTTTACTCTTGCACTCGAGGTGAGATCATAGTCCCACTTTTACTCTTTTGAACTTACATTTGGGATGAGAAAACATAAACGTTTCTTTTTACTAAGTGAACACAAGTACAGGAAAACAAACATTCTACATACGAGTTTAGAACAAAATCCTCAATTCGATTATCATTAGTTACACTTGCCGGGTGTAAGCGAGAACTTATGTTGTATGGATCCATATGGGTTTGACAAACCCTCATTCAGACGGTTCGCTACCGTCTACGAATGAAATATATTTTCGAGAATCAGTGTATGTTCTAACACTATTGTGATGGGGTTCTATGGAAGGAATGTTAAGCATTGATAATTGGGTGCTCGTGAAACAAATTTTGGAATGGTTAACTATTATTTCGATGTTGCAAATCTTGTGGTTCAAATTACTTATTTACTCACTTATTTACTTAAACCTATGATTTCACCAACGTTTTCGTTGACAGATTTCTATGTTTTTCTCAGGTCTTTGAACGATATGTGATACATGCTTCCGCTCATTATTTTTGATACTTGCTTTGGATGTCGAGTATATGTGCATACATGGAGCGTCTTTTGACTTTATTTAAAACTGTGTCGCATAGGTTTCATTTGTACTTATAACTTTGTAACGTAACTTTTGGTTGAACAATTCTTGTAAATTTGAAAACAATCTTTACTTTTGAAATGAAGACGACATATTTTGGTCAAACGTTATTTTAAAGACTAATGACCACGTAACGGGACCTAAGTAGTCGGCGCCGTCAATGACGATTTTGTCGGATCGCTACAGGATCTGGGCCTGTTCCAAGTGTGCAAGGGAACAGAGCCCAACATCGTAAGGGGCACAAAATAATATGGCTCTATTCATTTACCTACGCCCATTTTTTTTTGTTTATATATTCATGATTTAACTACGGAGTAAAAGGTTAAAAATAAAATCCACCCCTAAATTGAATATTGGAGTTCGTGTCGTATGACCTTTTGCTCATGTCGGGTACATCTCAAAAGTACTTGAGTACTTATTTACTCTATTTATTTTATATTTATTTTACCTAGTATTTTAATTTTAATTTAATATTAATATTGATATTGATTGATATTGATATTAACTAATTTAGGCCGCGCGTTGCGGCGGGACATTCTAACGTCTTTTATAAAATTAAATGTTGCGCGAGAACTGAGAAGGTCATGAACCAAGGTCGTTTTTGTTACCAACTCATGAACTTATCACTTGTCGTTAGACATACACTTGTTATAATAAGTTGAGTCTATTTATTAATATTTGTTTTCCTTTTAAACAAAAAACGCTCTGTTTCAAATATAATTAGTTGTGTTATGTTCGTAAAATGATTTCGAGTTGAACGATGATAACGAAGAAACCTAACTTGCGGCGAAAAAAAGAAAAATCCCGTCTAAAAATTTGGTGAGTTTTTGTATTGGGTATTCTATTAAATTAAAAGTTACATTTTAGCCCCTCACAATTACTCTTAATACCGTGAAAAGTTGTAATTCAGACGAAAGTTGAGGGGTAAAAAATTGAAAAATACTAAAAAGTTAAAGTTGTTAGGCAAAGCGAAGGAGGGTAAACTATAAATTTGGGGGTTGTTGTCGGTTTTAGGTTGGTAAACGACCAAAACTTGTGTCGCTTTTAGGATGTAAGAGAATTTAAAAAACTACAATAATTCCCTTTGACCTTCGTGTCTTTTTTTAATTACTAATTATTGTTAAACTTATTAATTATGTGAAAAACATTTTTATATAAAATTGTCACACCCCCAAATGGAATCGGGTTAAATGTAACTAACCAATACCATAACACAAGTGTAATAAACGAGAATGACTCTAAATGAGACGTTTTATAAAAACATAAATTGTTTTTTTTGAAAGGCAAGACCCCAAAGTGAGGTTGGTGGGGATTAAACCTGGGTTACCTTTGAAGATTCCCAAACACCCAACCAATCAACCACCCCTTTGGGCTATAAAAACATAAATTCTATTGCAACTAAAAAGTAAATATTTTTTACATCATAACTCAAAATGAAATTTAAAATGTTTAAGTAAAGATAAAATGCAATAATGATGGGCTCCATGTATGCAGCGAATCAATCATCACAAGGTAGCACACAAAGCTAGTAGACACCTGAGATAAAACATGTTTAAAAGTGTCAACACAAAGGTTGAATGAATTTCATAGATTTATAAGTAATAATCAAGTTTTTAGACCATAAGATTTAGTTAAAAGCAAATTGATATAGAAATATCAATTCAAAAAGTAATGTATTGTATGATATCGAGACTAAACAGTTTTACCCCATGACACTTTGTTCGTTCGTGTCGTTAAATCATTATTATGTATCCAAAGACCAGCGGTCAAATGGATAGACTCATTACTCTCAATAGGTCTACTCACAATAATTAAGCTTGCATTTATACGTAGCAATTGACGATATCATGGTAGGAATTTATCATGAATCAAAGCATGTAATAGCATATAAGTTTGAGTACTTGTGTCTAAAGTGTAAAACAGATTAAAAACAAGCATGTGTCTCACCACAAAGTTATAAAATAGTTATGAAATTGTAAAAAGTGGGGCTATGAAGTTCACCTTAATAGCACGTTGAAGTTATTCCACAAATGTAATGAAAGCAAGTAGTTGACTGGAATCTCAACCTAGAGATAAAAGTTAGGTCATTAGTTTGTCCCTTCGACAAGTAGAAGTTCATAAGTAAACTTATGAGTTATTGAGTTCTTTAACATGTTTGTGTATCCACCATAATCAAGTTAGATATTATACAACTTATCAAAACCTCGGTGTTATCAAGTAAGTCAAGAGATGACCAGATGCGTGGGTCAGGAACTTTCAGTTGGACTATAAGTCATCAACATTTCATTTAGTCCAAAACCTTATTCCCATTAGCACTCTAGACATCATCCACATGACCGTAAGTAGCGGTGAAGTTTGTATAAACCATACGTTATCGATATGATTATAGTTTTCACATGTTATGTGTGTAAAGGAATACAACACGTGTAATGATATATGTATCATAAATTGTATTATACTTAGTGATTATAAATTATTATATACTTTTATATATATAAAAAATTATGTAATACATAATGTTTTAGTTAAATTATGATGTTATAATATAAGTTCATAAGTTATAATATTATATTATATACTATTATCACATTTTATTTAGTATTATAGTATTAGGTGTACTATATTTTAAATATTATATTAATTAATAAGTTAGATAAGTTTTATCCTCTTTTAAATTATTCCAACTTTTATCTTATCTCTAATTTATATCCTATTAATTTAATATCATCCTTATCATCTTATCATAATAATATCATAATACTTTTATTCATAAACAAATTACCATTCAATATTATAATTCAAGTATTATCTTTAAAGTTCATGTCTTTTATCAAATTATATCCATAAAGTTCATTCGTATTCATACTTATCCTATTATTATTAACCTCATTATCAAGTTTATAATCATACATAACATACATACTTAATAATGTTTATCATAGTTTCATAATCATAATATTAAATTCATAGTGTTAACATGTTCATTATCTTACCACTTAATCATATTTAAAACATACATACTTGATACATATATATTTATATCTTTATACATACAAACGATACGTATAATATATACAGTCGCATGCATGCATATACTTCTTTTTCTCTTTTTAAAACTTCCAAAATCTTTTAACTAAATTCATAATCATGTTCTTAACTTTATTCATGAGTTTATATACATTTACAACTTATATTAATATTCATTAACTTCATTCTTTACTAATCATAATCATAAGTGTAGTGACCCGAACTTTTCCATGTTTATATATATTAAATGAAATTGTTATTTACATGATTAAGTGTTTCCAACATGTTAAACAATCAAACTTGTTAAGACTTGATTAATTGAAATAGGTTTCATATAGGCAATTGACCACCCAAGTTGACCGGTGATTCACGAACGTTAAAACCTGTAAAAACTATATGATGACATATATGGATATATATATATATATATATATATATATATATATATATATATATATATATATATATATATATATATATATATATATATAGTTTACATGATATTATGATAAGTAAGTATCTCATTAGGTATTGTAACAATGAGTTATATACATAAAAATGAGATTATTGAATTAAGAAACTCGAAAACGATATATATAACGATTATCGTTATAACAACGTCTTACTAAATACATATGAATTATATTAAGATATTGATACACTATGTTTAATCATGATAAATGATAAGTAAACATGTCATTAAGTGTATTAACAATGAACTACATATGTAAAAACAAGACTACTAACTTAATGACT
Organism: Rutidosis leptorrhynchoides; assembly: GCF_046630445.1. Classification (NCBI taxonomy): domain Eukaryota; kingdom Viridiplantae; phylum Streptophyta; class Magnoliopsida; order Asterales; family Asteraceae; genus Rutidosis; species Rutidosis leptorrhynchoides. The sequence continues at coordinate 24,122,835 of NC_092334.1, read as the reverse complement.
TCGAAATGAGACATATATGTAACGATTATCGTTGTAACAACATTTAACTGTATATATATCATACTAAGATATATTAATATATCATAATATCATGATAATGTAATAATTTAACATCTCTTTAGATATAATAAACAATGGGTTAACAACATTTAACAAGATCGTTAACCTAAAGGTTTCAAAACAACACTTACATGTAACGACTAACGATGACTTAACGACTCAGTTAAAATGTATATACATGTAGTGTTTTAATATGTATTCATACACTTTTGAAAGACTTCAAGACACTTATCAAAGTACTTCTACTTAACAAAAATGCTTACAATTACATCCTCATTCATTTTCATCAACAATTCTACTCGTATGCACTCGTATTTGTACTCGTACAATACACAGCTTCTAAATGTATTTACTATTGGTATATACACTCCAATGATCAGCTCTTAGCAGCCCATGTGAGTCACCTAACCATGTAGGAACCATCATTTAACATCTAGTATGAAATATCTCACAAAATAACAAACTAATGGAGCCTATATGATTCATCCATATTCACGTGAATGAGGGTGTCCACAAACACTTTCATTTTGCAACTTACATGCATCAAACTACTCTCTCTCAAGTGTTATTCCATTTTTCTAAGTGTTCTTCATCATCTTCATCAAAATCTAGCTCAATCTAGTTCATAAATCCATACATAAACCAAGTTATAAAATAACTACTCAAGAACACACCAACAACACTTCCAAGTTTGCTAGCTTACTTCCAATCTTGCAAATCCACTTTGAGTGATCATCCAACCTCAAGAAATCTTTCTTATTTACAGTAATATATCTTTCTAATATAAGGTAATACTCATATTCAAACTTTGATTCAATTTCTATAACTTTAAAAATCTTATTTCGAGTGGAAATCTTACTTGAATTTGTCTTCGTGTCATGATTCTACTTCAAGAACTTTCAAGCCATCCAAGGATTCTTTGAAGCTAGAACTATTTTTTCTCATTTCCAATAGGTTTATCCACAAAACTTGAGGTAGTAATGATGTTCATAACATCATTCGATTCATATATATAAAACTACTTTATTCGAAGGTTTAAACTTGTAATCACTAGAACATAGTTTAGTTAATTCTAAACTTGTTCGCAAACAAAAGTTAATCCTTCTAACTTGACTTTTAAAATCAACTAAACACATGTTCTATATCTATATGATATGCTAACTTAATGATTTAAAACCTGAAAGACACGAAAAACACCGTAAAATCGGATATACGCCGTCGTAGTAACACCGCGGGCTGTTTTGGTTTAGTTAATTTAAAACTATGATAAACTTTGATTTAAAAGTTGTTCTTCTGGGAAAATGATTTTTCTTATGAACATGAAACTATATCCAAAAATCTTGGTTAAACTCAAAGTGGAAGTATATTTTCCAAAATGGTCATCTAGACGTCGTTCTTTCGACTGAAATGACTACCTTTAGAAAAACGACTTGTAACCTGTATTTCCGACTATAAACTTATAATTTTTCTGTTTAGATTCATAAACTTAAGTTCAATATGAAACCATAGCAACTTGAATCACCCAAAACGGATTTAAAACGAAGAAGTTATGGGTAAAACAAGATTGGATAATTTTGCTTGTTGTAGCTACGTGAAATTTGTAACAAAATTATTCAAATCATAACTTAACTAACTTATATTGTATTATACATGTATTCTAACATATATTATGTAATCTTGGGATACTATAGACACGAATACGATGTTTTGATATATCATATCGACCCATCTATATATATTTCGGAACAACCATAGACACTCTATATGCAGTAATGTTGGAGTTAGCTATACAGGGTTGAGGTTGATTCCAAAATATTATATATACTTTGAGTTGTGATCTAGCCTGAGACTTGTATACACGAGGTCGTGGATTGATTCAAGATAATATATATTGCTTTATTTCTGTACATCTAACTGTGGACAACTAGTTGTAGGTTACTAATGAGGACTGCTGACTTAACAAACTCAAATCTTTAAAACGTAATAAAAAAATGTTGTAATTATATTTTGATCATACTTTGATATATATGTACATATTTTTTATAGGTTCGTGAATCAACCCGTGGCCAAGTCTTACTTCACGACGAAGTAAAAATCTGTGAAAGTGATAGTCCCACTTTTAAATCTAATATTTTTGGGATGAGAATACATGCAATTTTGTAAATATTTTACAAAATAGACACAAGTACTTGAAATTACATTCTATGTTGGATTATGAATACCGAATATCACCCTTTTAGCTTGGTAACCTAAGAATTAGGGAACAGACACCCTAATTAATGCGAATCCTAAAGGTAGATCTACGGGCCCTAACTCCCCCCATACTGGAAAATGGTATACTTTAGTACTTCGAGTTATTAATACAGATGGATTTCTGTTTTGGGGATATTCTAGATGCATTTTGTTAATGTCGGTTACCAGGTGTTCAACATATGAATGATTTTTATACAGATTGTATGTTATTGAAAAATGAAATCTTGTGGTCTATTATTATGATTTGATAAATATATAGGTTAAACCTATAACTCACCAACATTTTTATTGACGTTTAAAGCATGTTTATTCTTAGGTGATTATTAAGAGCTTTCGCTGTTGCATGCTAAAATATGGACAAGATTTGGTGTCAGCATGCTTGTATAATATTGTTTAAAACTGCATTCGAGATTTACTTTGTTGTAACATATTAATATTGTAAACCAATATGTATTGGTAGTGTGTAAGTGTGATATTTTTAGATTATCATTTCTGGATAATCTAGGTGGTGTCTTTTTAACCTTGTCGATAAAATAAAGGTTATGGATTGTTTTAAAAACGAATGCAGTCTTTAAAAAATGTCTCATATAGAGGTCAAAACCTCGCAACGAAATCAATTAATATGGAACGCTTATAATCAATATGAACGAGACATTTCAATAAGCATATACATCAAAGATTATGTACATGTAAGGTGTATATTAAATACTTGGGTTTATAATGTACCTTAAGAGTGTTTTAGGCAAGATAAAGTGGTGTTTAGATGGTGACAAAAACCCGAACAGCAGCAGCAGAAAATAGCAGCTCACAGTGGCCAAAATGTGGCAGTTGACGATGGTTTTAAGCTGCCAAAAAAAGCAGCAGGGTGGCAGTGGTTGTGGTGGTCCGACAGCAGCAGCAGGCTGCAGAAAAGGGGTGGTTTAGTTTAGACTGCAGAAAACTGCAACAAATGGTGGTGTTGGTGTTCGGTTTACAACATCAGAAAAAGGATTTGGGTTGTGTTTGGAGGTGGTGGTGTTCGGCGATGGTGGTGATGGTGGTTTTGTGAGTGCCGAAATTTAGAGAGGAGAAGAAGAGAGTTGGGTGATTTTTGTGAATGAAATTTGGTGAAGCCTAGAGGTGTTTTTATAATGTAATTGATTTGAGTTAGATTACAACTCAAATTGCTTAGGAATGATCTAGAATTGGTTTAGGATTAAGATTAGTTTTTGATTATGATTAGGATGAGTTTTGAGTTACATTAGGATAGAGATAAAGGTTTAAGTTTTATTTATTTTATTTTTTTATTCATGGCCGAAATTTGTATGTATATATTTATTTACTAGTGAAATGACCCGTGAAATCACGGGTTTGTTTAAACAAAATAGTTTAATGATATATTTTAGGTATTAATTGAACGTACATGCTAAAGTCATTAAGTTTAATAACCCATGGAACCACATATTCCGACTAAGAAACTTGTCGTTGTTTTTATAAACATATTGATATACTTAACTTGGTCAGAATAAATGAATTACATTTATTCGCCCACCACTTCTACCAATTTTTATCACAATTATTATTTTTCTTGTCATAAAAGCTACATTACAACATTTTATTGAGACATGTATTTCGTATACATATGTAACGTAATTAATTCCATAAAAAAGAACTCATATTTGAATAATAATAATATAATAATGATAGAGTTCGCTTTAAAATCGAGTATTTATATTTTTAATAATAATTATGAGTAATAACAAATGCCTCTTTAATTTATTTTAATGAAGGTTGTACAATATGCTTAATAGTTTGTACATGTGTTCATGAGGTGTTTGTAAAAGATTGTACAATTTTTTCTAAGGTTTGTACATATGATCATGGGGGTGTTTTATCATAATGTTGTACATAATGTTTCAAATATTGTACATATGATCATTAGGGTGTTTTACCATAAGTTTGTACATAATGCTTCAAATATTGTACATATGGTCATGAGGTATTTTATCATAAGATTGTACATAATGCCATATTATACAATTAACAATTTAATATTTTTATTAAAAGTAATTAATTATTTTAATGACATTAACATGGGTGGTTTAGAATTTTTTTCTTTATTTTTGAATTTCTCTAAAAATCGGATAATCCTTATTTATGACATCATCATTTTAGAGATTTATTGTATGACCCAAATTATTATTGTACAACAGTGTAAATATGGTATATAGAGTGTGGGTAACATTGTGCAGTTAAACTGGGTCAGAATCCATTCAGAACACTAGTGCGCGCCGTGCACACCTAGGAGAGCGCGCCGCGCACTGCTCCTGGGCACAGTTTTCTGGTTTTTAATTCATTTTAAATGGAGGGTAGTTTGGATTTTTCACTTGGAGCCGAGTTTATGACCTCCAGAGGACTGGTTGGGCTCATTACTTCACATTCACCAACCACATCATCTTCTTCATAAAGTAGAGAGAGAGTAGAGAGAGTAAGTAGATCTTGGAGCTTTTCAAGAGGGTTTTTGTGATGACCCGAAAATTTCTGACCAAATTTAAACTTTATCTTTAAATGATTTAATGTTTTCGACACGATAAGCAAAGTCTGTAATGTTGAGTCACGAAAGTTTTGGAACTATATTCAGGTAATCAATTATTCTTTGACTGTTCTCGAAGATTCACGAATAATATATATAATTTAATGTGCATATATATATATATATATATATGATTTCAAGTTATTTAGTAAACGATAGTAACATTCGATTATTGATTCGATTGATATTTAGATAAGTTAACTAAAACGTTTAAGATGAACCAGTAAAACACTAATTTACTACAGTATTTTCGAATTTCTACACTACCCGAAAAGCTACAGTGTTTTCGAAAATCACTATTTGCTACAGTAAAAAAAACTTTGCTACAGTAACTTTGCTACAGTAAAACACTATTTTAAAATATATATATATATATATATATATATATATATATATATATATATATATATATATATATATATATATATATATATACTACGAGACGATGATTTATAGAAGCAAATAACTAAAACACTTAATTGATTAAAGCTACACTTCGAGTGACATAGTTTATCAATGATTAATTTAATTTTTGATAAAGGTACACGTCGCGTAACGAAAATTATTAGTTTTCTAAGCGTACGAAAATGCATTCGAGAAACCGGAACCGGGACATAAGTCGAGTGATGACGTACGACTTATCGGAACAAAAGTTACAAGTTAACTATGCACGTAAATATAATACAATATATAAATAATTATATAAATTAAAAATAATATATATATTATATTTAAATATGTCGACAAACTAAAATACAAAACGATTGTGAGCTGGAAAAAGAGGCCATGCGATCGCATGGCCATTGTGCCTCAGACCCATGCGATCGCATGGGAAGTCTGGACAGGCCACATCTATTTAAACTCGGACTGACCTGTTCTCTGATTTCTGATTCATTTATTTCTTATCTATCTATCTATAGATATTACTCCTATTATTAAATTAAAGATTATTATTAATCTTATTAATATTAGTATTAGTAGTATTATTATTATTATTAGTAGTATTATACATAAAATACTACGACGAGGTCATGAGCGTGTCACTTTCAAAATGGTTTTTCGAGCGGGATAGAGCTACGGAAATTATGGGTTATAGCTATGAAGGTTATGGGTATGATTTGGGGATTATGCTCGTAAAGTCAAACCTAGTATTTATCATCTCCGTTACGTTTACATACTTTCCTACAATATTGAATCTCAATATTGATACGTAAGCACTCATATTTTATCTTTTGTATATTAATTGTGTATCCATGTCCAGTGCTCGAGTATATATATTTATACATGCTTGTATGCTAAATTTCATCGTTAAACAGTTATAATAAATCACGAATTAAATGCATATATTACTGGTAAAAGGTATATGATATACATGTTTTTGGAAAGCTGGCAAAAAATCAATAACTTTTCATTTAGATATCGAATAGTTTCGATGAACGGATTAAAAGATATGATCAATTGAATTATGATTGACGATAATTGAAATTGCTTTTGAATCTGCAATTAAGATATAAACAACTTGTTTACGAGATTGATAAAATGGATTTTTAAATATTACCAGCCGAATAACTGAAATCTTATATAAGGCACGTCTCGTTTTGTTGAACTATTGTCAAAACTGATTGTTTTATCATATTTTAAAGCCTTATAAAAACTATAGTTTAATTTTAGAAGAATTGGAAAACTATGTGAAATATTAAAATGATTCGATTGCCATGATCATTCAACTATTGTATGGAGTCAGATTGACTTTATGAAATAACTTTTGATAACTATTGTATGTCGATCTCGAGCATTAGGATTGTGATACACTATGACCTGACCTAGCTTGATAAACAATTATTGACCAACATATGTTCTCTAGGTTGAGATCTACGGTTATTTGGTAATCCGAGTTTCGGTCACATTTTGGTGAACGACTTTATATGCGGCTAAGGTGAGTTTCATTTGCTCCCCTTTTAATTGCTTTTGAAATCTATATTTTTAGGCTGAGAATACATGCACTTTATTTTAAACGCAATGGATACAAGTACATACTAAATTCTACACTGAGTTTGAACCGAAAATCCCTTAGCTTTGGTAACTAGTAACTGCCAGTTATAAGAACTGGTGGGCGCGAGTAGTAGTATATGGATCCATAGGGCTTGATATCCCCGTCCGAACTAGAGCACTAGCCTTTTAACGGACGTATGCTATTTGAGAAGCGTACACATTGGTTTGCGTGTATTATTAAGATGATTATACAAAGGGTACAAATTATATATACGTTAAGTTTAGTTACCAGGGTGCTCAATTTCGCAGAATATTTTGATAAACGTTTCTGGATGAAACAACTGAAATCTTGTGGTCCACCTTTATATACAGATTATGCGAAACACTAAAACTATGAACTCACCAACCTTTGTGTTGACACTTGTTAGCATGTTTATTCTCAGGTTCCTAGAAGTCTTTCGCTGTTTGCTTATATGTTATACAAGCTATGTGCATGGAGTCTTACATGGTATATTTATCAAGGAAACGTTGCATTCACCAAATCATCACCATGTATCTTATTTTGACTGCATTGTCAATGGAAGTACTATTGTAAACTATTATTTACGGTGATTGTCTATATGTAGAAATCATCAGATGTCGAAAACCTTTGATTTAAATATTCATTTATGGTGTGCCTTTTCAAAAGAATGCAATGTTTACAAAACGTATCATATAGAGGTCAAATACCTCGCAATGAAATCGATGAATGACGTGTTCTTCCATATGAATTTGGAGCGATCGTCACAGTTGGTATCAGAGCGTTGGTCCTAGCGAACCAGGTCTTGCATGAGTGTGTCTAACTGATAGTGGTAAGGATGCATTAGTAAGTCTGGACTTCGACCGTGTCTGCATGTTAAAAGTTTTGCTTATCATTTCATGTCAGAAATTATATGTTTATCATCTTAAGTCTAAACGCGTCTTATTTCATTGATTGCATAGATAGTGTATAGACAAAATTCATATCTTGGCGTATCTGTTACTGTAAACTTTTCCTGACATCTTTCGAAAATTCCTCCGTGATTTATGGAATTTTGGTATTATATATACATATGTAAATTATGTATTGAAGAGTGCCAATCTAAATTCTGTAATCTATTTCATATCAAAAATCATCTCTCTAATTATACAAGATGGATCCCGTATCTAGTTCAAATTCCTTAAACTCCGACAGCTATTCCGATATGGATATTCACCTAAATTTCGAAGACAGTGTAACCGGAATGGATCAACCAATTAGCCATCACCTATTCTGGATGAATTGGGGATGGGTTCGTAGCCTACTTAATTATTGGAGACAAGAAGAAGGCGATCCCTTCCATCCACCACATTGCCCTCTTAGCGAAGAACCTGAAGCACTTACCGGCGAACCTGTTCAAGACACCATTTTCTCTCTCATTTCCAGAGTATCTCGTCACGATAATATACTATCTCAAATTCTGGATCTTATTCATCCGCTCGTCCGAACCGCCAATCATCCCGGTGTAGTAGAAGAAGTCAACGAGCTTCGCGCTCGGGTAGTGGCTTTGGAGAATATGGTGCAAAGGTTACAAGCACCAGCAGCATCACCGGCATCAACAATACCACCGAAAACAACACCAACAGTACCATTACCACCACCAACAACATCCGCATCACAAACCTCAACTTCACAATCTGTTCCACGAGCATCAACGTTATACGCACCGTAGTTACCAAGAAATACCAGCAACAATAACCGATGAAGTATTAACTCATTTCTCCTGAAGAAATTTTATGTATATTTAATATATATGAATTTTGAAATCAAAATAAATCTTTTTGTACTAAGCTATTACATGTGAATCTTAACTGGTAGGTACTACTCGGTTAGTTCATATTACTAATATGCAATGATGTACATCCTTCCTTAACAACTTAACCATTGTTAACTACAATCTCTATTTCAACCCAATGAATTCCATTTCATAATAAACTAAGTGTATTAATCAATTAAATAATTGATTTTACATTTTCAATTTCGATATACTCGAAACTTTCCAGAAAACATCATCTGTGCCTTGTAAGGTTCACAAAAATTCCACGAGCACCAACATCCTTCATCGAGGAATATCAATAAGAATAAATAATGAAGTGTTGATTTCATTAGTGAAAAACTCCGCAAAGATTATGTAATCTTTAATGTTTTAGAGATTAATCATTTCTAAGTCAAGCCGAAAATCAAATGAGCTTAATATGATATTAACTCATTAAATCCGTATTACATCTGAAGAAATATACATACATATATTTTCATAAAGACTGTAATGAAAATTCTTTTGTACAAAATATTACTTGTGAAATCTTTAACGGGTAGGTAATTCCCGGGAAATATATAAGTTCACAATTAATATGTTATACTGTACATTCTTCAACTTTGATTCAAAAAAATTATTAACTATGTTCACAGCGATATACAATCGTTTCCATACAAATTCAATTACATATTCTGATATTGACGGATCAGAATCCAAGTCAAGATTTAACGGGTGACATCATTCTTAGATCTCTACATCTTTCAAAGCTATACTTTGACTTCAAAAATGTGAAAGATCCTTTAGCATTGTTATTACTAAAAATAATATTGCAATCCCTTTTCAAAGTATCCAGTTTTACCACACTTTCAACCAGTTAACTTCGACTTTTCAGATTAACCTTATTATAACCTTGACATATACGTTCTTGTTACTGGGGAACATTTCATGTTCCACCACATTAGCAGTAAATTTACCAATAACTTTATTAATCCTTGACCTTTAGAAAAATCCTTATACTCATTGAAACTCTATCATGTACTCATCCACATCTTGTAACAATAATTGCCATACCAACCACCGAGAATTAGCAATCAGTATTTTGAATCTCGCAGCATTTTCTACGACAACAGTTACATATAGATAACATCCAACTTCTAGACTTACATACTTCGAATGTGAAGTTTCTGAAAAACATCTCAAACTATGAACTAGTTCTCTGAAATTAGAAAAATGCCGATGAAGCAGCAAAAACTGTAAATGACCTTAACAGTTGAAAGTTTGATGATAAAGAATAGTATGGTGGTAAAGCTGAAAAAAAGAGAAGGTTTGAAACTGAAAAACGGATTGAGTAAAGTATGAAAGAGGCTGTGGATAAATCACAAAGACTGAACATGCCTTCAAAGAATCCAAATGATTCAGTGACTGCTGAAACCATTAGTAAGAACCTTACTTCTTATTCTAAACCTTCAAAGACAGATTTTTCGCATCATCCTCTGATATTAGAAATTCTAAGATATCATCGTATCTTTCATTATAAATATCCTCGATATTTATGGAGATATCTTCATACCTATTCTTATCGGAAATCATTCATATCTTTGCACTATCTGTGTTACATCAGAAAAGAAACTATTTTAGTTTCTAAAATCTAAAAAATTCGAAAAAATGGATATTTTGAAGTAATGTTGGGAACTGAAGCATGAGTTAGTATAATATAATGACACTTGATCAACGTGATTATATTACAGTAAGTCATGCTGAGTTTCTAATGGAACGTGATAAAGGTTCACAGATCACACCCTCATCATGAACCATGTTACATAACTCTTTCATTCTATTTAATCTCTAAATATATCAAGAAAATACTTTTCTTGATGATTCGGTCTTTTCCAGATATTCTGGTAATTTGACAAATCAAGATCGTGTCATTACAATTTCTTTCTTAGAACATTAACTATGTTCATTCCGAAATGTATAGCTACGAATTCTGGACCATTATCCGCTTGACTTAAGGTCGGGAAGAGAAAACGAAAGCATGAAGCTCCGAAATATTATAGAAAATATAAAGCTCGATAACAACTCCGAAATTACAAACCGTGTATATCAATGCGTATAGCAATATAAAGACAAGGGAGAATGAAAAACACTATAACCTCAAGGTAATAGTAGAAGTAAATAACTTCCTCTGGTGGCAGATGAAAAAGAAGAATGAAGGATACAATAGCCAGGAAAATATCAAGAATCAGAACTGGATTAAGCATTTTCACAATCTATTGAGATGTATGAAATAAGAAAGAAGATTATAGGAGTGGTGAAAATAAATGAAACGGAAGAGGTCAATTTATAGCGAAATATCAGACATAGCAATCGAGGCAGATTACGCATTTAATCAAAGAAAATCCTAATTTCTGCAAATTCCGAAGAATCAAATCTTATATAGATTATGAAGATTTTCTATTCCTTAAATTCCGGAAATCAATCGTTAATACGTCAAAAGTTAAGATGAATCTCTATTCCCTCATTTCACTTTATTATGATAACTTCCCTCATACGCTTCGAGTAATCGGATTGTTTTGTCCATATTATTCAACAGTGATAAAATTCTATTTATCAACTCATATTCGTCATGAAAACATTTTTATTATTAGCCGTGACGACCTCACTCAAATTTCGGGACGAAATTTATTTAACGGGGAGGTACTGTGATGACCCGGAAATTTCTGACCAAATTTAAACTTTATCTTTAAATGATTTAATGTTTTCGATACGATAAGTAAAGTCTGTAATGTTGAGTCATGAAAGTTTTGGAACTATATTCATGTAATCAATTATTCTTTGACCGTTCTCGAAAATTCACGAACAATATATATATATATATATATATATATAATTTAATGTGCATATATATATATATATATATATATATATATATATATGTGTGTGTGTGTGTGTGTGTGTGTGTGTATGTGTGTGTGTGTGTGTGTGATTTCAAGTTATTTAGTAAACGATAGTAACATTCGATTATTGATTCGATTGATATTTAGATAAGTTAACTAAAACGTTTAAGATGAACCAGTAAAACACTAATTTGCTACAGTATTTTCGAATTTCTACAGTACCCGAAAAGCTACAGTGTTTTCGAAAATCACTATTTGCTACAGTAAAACACTATGTTAAAATGAATATATATATATATATATATATATATATATATATATATATATATACTACGAGACGATGATTTATAGAAGCAAATAACCAAAACACTTAATTGATTAAAGCTACACTTCGAGTGACATAGTTTATCAATGATTAAGTTTAATTTTTGATAAAGGTACACGTCGCGTAACGAAAAGTATTAGTTTTCTAAGCGTACGAAAATGCGTTCGAGAAACCGGAACCGGGACATAAGTCGAGTGATGACGTACGACTTATCGGAACAAAAGTTACAAGTTAACTATGCACGTAAATATAATATAATATATAAATAATTATATAAATTAAATATAATATATAAATTATATTTAAATATGTCGACAAACTAAAATACAAAATGATTGTGAGCTAGAAAAAGAGGCCATGCGATCGCATGGCCATTGTGCCTCAGACCCATGCGATCGCATGGGAAGTCTGGACAGGCCACATCTATTTAAACTCGGTCTGTTTTCTAATTTCTGATTCATTTATTTCTTATCTATCTATCTATAGATATTACTCCGTTTTATTTATTTTATTTATTTACTAATATTATTAAATTAAAGATTATTATTAATCTTATTAATATTAGTATTAGTATTATTATTATTATTATTAGTAGTATTATACATAAAATACTACGACAAGGTCATGAGCGTGTCACTTTCAAAATGGTTTTTCGAGCGGGATAGAGCTAAGGAAATTATGGGTTATAGCTATGGAGGTTATGAGTATGATTTGGGGATTATGCTCGTAAAGTCAAACCTAGTGTTTATCATCTCCGTTACGTTTACATACTTTCATACAATATTGAATCTCAATATTGATACGTTAGCACTCATATTTTATCTTTTGTATATTAATTGTGTATCCATGTCCAGTGCTCGAGTATATATATTTATACATGCTTGTATGCTAAATTTCGTCATTAAATAGTTATAATGAATCACGAATTAAATACATATATTATTGGTAAAAGGTATATGATATACATGTTTTTGGAAAGCTGGCGAAAAATCAATAACTTTTCATTTAGATATCGAATAGTTTCGATGAACGGATTAAAAGATATGATCAACTGAATTATGATTGACGATAATTGAAATTGCTTTTGAATCTGCAATTAAGATATAAACAACTTGTTTACGAGATTGATAAAATGAATTTTTAAATATTACCAACCGAGTAACTGAAATCTTATATAAGGCACGTCTCATTTTGTTGAACAATTGTCAAAACTGATTGTTTTATCATATTTTAAAGCCTTATAAAAACTATAGTTTAATTTTACAAGAATTGGAAAACTATGTGAAATATTAAAATGATTCGATTGCCATGATCATTCAACTATTTTATGGAGTCAGATTGACTTTTTGAAATAATGTTTAACTATTGTATGTCGATCTCGAGCATTAGGATTGTGATACACTATGACCTGACCTAGCTTGATAAACAATTATTGACCAACATATGTTCTCTAGGTTGAGATCTACGGTTATTTGGTAATCCGAGTTTCGGTCACATTTTGGTGAACGACTTTATATGCGGCTAAGGTGAGTTTCATTTGCTCCCATTTTAATTGCTTTTGCAATCTATATTTTTGGGCTGAGAATACATGCACTTTATTATAAACGCAATGGATACAAGTACTGTGATGACCCGGGAATTTCCGACCAAATTTAAACTTTAATCTTTACATGTTTCCGACACGATAAGGAAAATCTGCAATGTTGAGTCTCGAAAGTTTTAAAATCTATATTCATGTAATCAATTACCCTTTGACCATGCCTGTCGATTCACGAACAATTATGTGTACATTGATATGTAAATATAATACATACTTATTAATTAAAAACATTAACAAGGTATTAGATATATAATACTTTACATAAACGTATTTTGTTTCAATATAAGTTTATTATAATTATCGACGAAATTAAAAGATAATATCAAATGATTGATTTATCAGATACACTGTATGATTATGAGTCCCTACTACGAGGCTCACATTGATTTGAGAAATTGTTTCTTTTTAAAGATATTCGGAATAATTGGTAAAGTAATCTATCATTGAGAACAAAGTGTCAAATAATGAAAGATAGACAAAAGTTAGTGGAGAATTGAATTTCATAATATTCGATTGATCTATTTTTCAAACGTGCGGAAACATTTTTCGATACAATAGAATTTGATTATTAAAATGCCTTGGTTAAATAACATAGTTTGAGTATATATGATATGATTAAATATATAAATTGGATACAAAATAATAAATTGGTTATTGAATTAAAGCTATATATAAATCTGATTTATATAAATAATTATTATGATATGTATATTGGAATATATATAACAGATATAAATATTATATGTATTATATATATACATTATATTAAATATTACATAATTAGTAATACGTAATATTAACATATTAAATTACAAGTTAAAATATAGTTGTTATATTAATATATTATTTTCATTATTATTATAAATGTTAATGTCAGTATTAATAATATTATTATATGAATTAGATACAATAAATTAATAATATTATTGTTAGCATTATTTTTATTATAATTAGTAGAAAAATTATGATTTTTAGTTATTATCAAGATTATTAATGTTAGTAGTTTTATAATTACCATTATCATTAAAAGTCATTAATATTGTTATAGAATATCATTTTTATTATAAATAATACAAATTCGTATTATTATCATTACTTTTATTACTTTATCATTAGTCATATTATTATTAGTAGTATTTTGATATTATTGTTAATATTTATATTATTATTATTATTATTAGTATCATTATTAATATTATTATTAATAAATATTATTATCATTATTATTTAATTATTATTATAAATATATTTAATTATTACTAATACAATATATAGAGATAAGATTTCGTGATTTCAGTGGAACTTCATAATCAAAAGTACTGAGTTTTTTTGTTTTCCGTCTACTGCAAATCCAAATTTTGTTATCAGTCCACATCCACTTTAATTCTGTTATGTACTATTATTCTCTTTTCCTTGTCTGATTATATTTCTTTTATTTTTTCTAATTCGATTAAACCTGTCGAATGGAATTGCTTTATAACCGATCGTTATAAGTTATTAAGGGAATGCATTCAGCTTTTTATCACCATTACCAACTACATATACCTTCTTTAACTTACCATTTGAGAAATTTAAAACAGAAAACAAGAACAAAGACCCGTTACCTCTGTTCTTGATTATTTTAGCCAAAATTCGAATTCGACCTTTATTTCAAAATCTATAAATGTGATCCTATTAGGAATAATTTGTTTAAACTATCTGCAAATTTACAGCTTCCAATTTCCTTTAACGAATCCGAATTTTCAAGTCAAAGATTTTGAAATAAAAAGTCAACTTTTGGTTCTTCGATTAAATTGAAGTTTTCTGTGATGATTAAGGTAAAATAAATGATTCCAGTAGTTTCTATAAACAATTTAAAAACTAATTCTTGTTATAACATTTATCTGAATCGTTACCTATTGCAAAAATCAAAATTTTTTTTTAACTAAGCAGCGACGCATCTGCTGCTGCTTTGTCTTTATTTTTTTTCGATTTTTTTTTGTTTAGGATCACATTTAATGAATTATTATTGGTTACAAGTCCTATATAAAACAACTAATTTATAGATAGCATTGGATTTGATCCCTGGTTGATTCCATGTTGGGTTTGAGAAGAAGAAGAAGCAATGAAACAGAAAAGGGTTAAATAAGTTTATAAGGGTAATTAAATCAAGAATGGAAAGATAGAGGATTGGTTTAGTGGGTGTTCGGGTATCCGAGAGGTCTCGGGTTCGAGCCCAGGCGTGGGCGTCTAAGTTTTTTTAAAGGCTCATTACATTGAGGTAGTTTCTAATAGATCTATTATTATTATCTTTATCATTATTATTATTATTTTTATTATTATGATCATTATTATTGTTGTAATTATTATTATGATTATTATTATTAGTAATATAGGAATTATTATTAATATTGTAGTTACAAGTATTATAAGTATCACTAATGTGATTATTATTATTATTAATTATTATGAATATTATTATTAGTATTATAATTACTATCATTAAGTATTAGAATTATAATTATTATTAGTAATATTACGATTATGTATTACGAACATTAGTTATTAGTATTATCATTATTACTAATACAAGTATTAGTAACATTTGTAAATTTTATTATTTACAAAAGTATTATTAATTAAGATTACCACTAGTGATAAGATTGTTATTATTATTATTATTATTATTATTATTATTATTATTATTATTATTATTATTATTATCAAGTATTAGGTATAATTATTAAAATTGTTATTTTCATTACCATTACTATTAAATTATTCATTTTGTTAAAAACTACAAATATTATCATTATTATGAGATTCATTATAAAAACTATCGTTAATATTACCATTCTTAATATTACTATCATTATTATTAATATTAGTACTATCATTATTATTATTGTTATCACTTCAAATTTTATCTTAGTATTAATAAACAAACGATATCTATATAAACATATTAATACATATAACATAACAAAATTTAATATTTTTGTATACAAAATAAATATACGAAACATATATATATATATATATATATATATATATATATATATATATATATATATATATATATATGTATATATATATATATGTATATATATATATATATATATATATATATATATATATATATATATTAATAATATAAAAAGGATATAACTAATAAATTTATATATATAGTTACTCGATTACCATTATGTATATTAATATATATACAAATGATATAGGTTCGTGAATCCGAGGCCAACTCTGCATTATTTAGTTGTTCAATGTCGTCATGTGTATTTTTACTACAAAATACATTAGGTGAGTTCATTTGCTCACTTTTACTCTTTACGTTTTTGGGCCGAGAATACATGCAAATGCTTTATTAACTGTTTTACAATATTTATATGCGTGAGTTTCATTTACCTTTTTACCCTTTATATTTTTGGGTTGAGAATACATGCGCAATTTTTATAAATGTTTTACGAAATAGACACAAGTATTCGAAACTACATTATATGGTTGAATTATCGAAATCGAATATGCCCTTTTTTATTAAGTCTGGTAATCTAAGAATTAGGGAACAGACACCCTAATTGACGCGAACTCTAAAGATAGATCTATCGGGCCCAACAAGCCCCATCCAAAGTACCAGATGCTTTAGTACTTCGAAATTTATATCATGTCCGAAGGAGGATCCCGGAATGATGTGGATATTCTTATATGCATATTGTGAATGTCGGTTACCAGATGTTCCATCCATATGAATGATTATTTTGTCTCTATGTATGGGACATATATTTATGAGAAATGAAAATCTTGTGGTCTATTAAAGTGATGGAAATGAATGATTATGATAAACTAATGAACTCACCAACCTTTTGGTTGACACTTTAAAGCATGTTTATTCTCAGGTATGAAAGAAATCTTCCGCTGTGCATTTGCTCGTATTAGAGATATTACTTGGAGTCATTCATGACATATTTCAAAAGACGTTGCATTCGAGTCGTTGAGTTCATCAAGATTAATATTAAGTCAATTATAGTTAGATATATTATGCAATGGTATGCAGGCCGTCAACTTTCGATGTAATGAAATATTGTCTTTTCAAAAACGAATGCAATGTTTGTAAAATGTATCATATAGAGGTCAAGTACCTCGCGATGTAATCAACTATTGTGAATCGTTTATAATCGATACGGACTTCGTCCGGATGGATTAGGACGGGGTATGACAGTTGGTATCAGAGCGGTAGTCTTAGCGAACCAGGTCTGCATTAGTGTCTCTAACTGATAAGTCGTTAGGATGCATTAGTGAGTCTGGACTTCGACCGTGTCTGCATGTCAAAAGTTTTGCTTATCATTTTCTTATCGAAAATTATCTGCTTATCATCCTTAGTCTAGACACATCTTATTGTATTGATTGCATGAATAGTGTATAGACAAAATTCATATCTTAGCGAATCTGCTAATTCATATCTTAGCGTATCTGTTACTGTAGACTTTATCTAACATGTTTTTTTTTTAATTTCCTTCGTAATCTATGGGATCTTCTGTACTATGTATAGGTATTCTATGTAAAAAGAATATCATCCGATATTCGAAAATCATTTCATATCGAAAAATCCTTTATTCAATCGTACGAAATGGAACTCACAACTAGTTCAAGTCCCTCGGATTCTGATATGGAGTCCCACTCCAGCTCCGAAAGCAGCGTCACCAGAATGAATCAATCAATCAGCCATCCACAATTCATCTGATGGGTTCGTAGCCTCCTCAATCATTGGAGACAAGAAGAAGGTGATTTCTTCCATCCACCACCTTGTCCTATTGGCGAAGAACCTGAAGTACTTACCAGCGAACCAGTCCAAAACACGCTTTTCATACTCATTTCCCGAATAACTCCTACGATTAGATTCTATCAAAAATTTTAAACCTTATTCATTCGCTTGTTACGACCAACAATCATTCTGGAATAATATAAGAAGTCAACGAACTTCGCGCTCGAGTAATCAATGTGGAAAATATGGTGCAAAATGTACCAGCTTCAGCAACATTACCGGCATCAACAGTACCACCAACAACAACATCCGCATCCCAAGCCTCAATTTCACAATCTGTTCCACGAACATCAACATCATACGCACCATGGATACCAAGGAGTACCAACAGCAATTAACGATGAAGTATTGAACCATAACTTCATTAATATTCTGCGAAGAATATGTGGATCCTAATAGTTTTAGAGATTACTTATTCTAGCTGAAATCAAAAATCAAATGAGTCTAATATTATATTGACTCATTAAATCCATGATTACATATATATATATATATATATATATATATATATATATATATATATATATATATATATATATATATATATATATATATATATATATATATATATATATTTTCATAAAGATTGTGATTAAAAACTATTTCGTACAAACTGTTAATGATAAAAATATTTTAACGGGTAGGTAATACCCGAGGAATATTTAAGATTTCACATTAATAAGTTACATTGTACATTTTTCAAATCTGATTCAACAGTTATTTACTATTTTACTTACAACCACCGATATACGTATCCGTTCATCGCAGAATAACCATTTTTTATTCAATTTCATATTCGGATTTTGACCTATCAGAATCCAACAAGTGGCATAATGAAGAAAACATATGACAAAATAAAATTTGTTAGAAACAGACTAATTAACTATGAGAAATTGTGTTAAGAATCCACGTTAACTATTCCTAGCTAATTGTTCCTACCTAATTGATTACATTTTATTTATCGTAATTTACATTCTCGCAATTTTATTTTTTTGTCATTTAATTTCTG